>NC_048895.1:24067389-24093238 GCF_011077185.1 Oxyura jamaicensis
TTTTTCAAATGTTTTGAAGATAGTACTGTAGATATTTTTCCTTTTCAATGATACTTGAAAGAAAACCACTGGTGCCTCTGAAGATGAAAGGCAGTGAGAGTGTCTGTTCTGTCAGGAGAAGTCAAGCATCAGAAATGATGTCTTTGTAAAGGACTTGGCAAGCAGTAAACCAGTGATCCTAACCCCAATATCAAGAAAACCTGTTGAACAAATGATTATATGATCAGTTTGCAAATACTCAGAAGACTAAAAATGACTGGCATATGTATCTGAAGAACAGAGTCTCTGGCTTCGTGGATAGGTTGGAAGCATCAGACATAGATGCCTCTTGAAGTCAGTAAAGATTTATGTAGCATTCCACATAATATTCATGTAAGCAAGGAAATAGACAATGGTATAAACATCATGTGCCCCCCAGCTGAAATAATAATAATAATAAGAAGAAGAAGAAGAATCTCTTTTTATCAAGGTTTATCAAGGTTTTGGCACATATATACTCCAGCAAGGGTTTTCCTGAGCACAGCTCCAGTGAACAACTTCGAGGACAGTGAAGAGAGAGGAGGCTAAATGGTGACATATTGTGCTTTAATGTTTTTAAAGCATTTTGGAGAATGGAGCAAGATTTCAAACTGAATGTGAGCAATCAGAAAGAGCAAAATCCAAAAACAAGAATCACACTCAATAAATGACAGTACATGACACTTAGGAAAGTAAAATCAAATGCAGTTAACTGCTTAGAGAAAACAGGAAGGCTGGAGTTGAAGTTGATTCTAAGCTAAATAGGAAGTAATAATTTAATGCTGTTAGGTCATTTCAGCTGTACCAACAAAAACATTTCTCTCTGCTCTGAGAAAGATAAGGAGAAATTATCTTAATTTACAGCAAAGATTTCAGTCATATATTGGGGGGAAGAAATACCTTTTTCACTGGAGTCCTGAACTCATGGAACACGTTAATTATGGATGTTGGAAGTTTTCAGAAACCCACTGGACAAGCACTTTTAAGGAAAACCAAAATACAGTTCATGCTCTCTCAGTAAAATTCTTGGCATGGGTCCTCTCTAAGGGCTCTCCCAAATACTGTCTTCTGAGCCTGCAATTTCATTTGTAAGTAGCAGGTCTTTGTTCCTGGAATATGTATGTTCACCACCTTTTATTCACTCTAAAATTTAATCATTTTTACATGAAGTCATGACTCACCCACCCATTTTTGTATACGATCATCACAGCATTTGCTGTATCAGCTCAGCCAACCAGCATACAGACCTTATGCGCTTTACCAGGAATTTCTCTGCCCTCCACCAGTAAGTGAGTAAAGAGCTTTGAAAGGTTGTGATTCTCCAGTATCTGCTGTCTGTGCTGTGATACTGCCTACAGGCTCTAACCGACAAGTCACCAAATGAGTACGGCCTGTGTGAATCACTGTGACAAGGCGTTCAGTTCATTTGCAGTTCCATTTACCCCTATAAAATCACATCTCGGTTGCCAAGATAGTGTCTCTAAGCTTTTAAGATTTTTTTTTTTCAGCTAATATGGGGGGAGGAAACAATAGAGTCTGACAAAAGTTAATTCAGATATGTGAAATTTTGCTCAATCTTTTTTGACAACTGCGAAGAAACCTCTTGATGTACCGTGTGGCATCTGTACAGAACAGAATATGCTGCATACAAATAGGAAACAGATGTCTTCTAAGTAGTAGGATATATTCTAATCTCAGTCATTACATGCCTTTTTTTTTTTCTCTTCCCCCACAGAAATGTGTTCTTTAAGTTTTCATTCACATTTTTAAACTGCACCATTCTCGTATTGAAAGCTACAGAATATTTTGTGCATGTCAGATTTTTTTTCTAAAGTAAACGTAAAGTTCTTGTTCAGTGAAGATACAACCTCACTGTATAAAAAACCTTCTGGAGACAGCACTTTTACCTGCCCTAATGACCAGCCCTACACAGGCTGTATGTCAGCCTGGTACCTTCAGGTCTACCCAAAGGTAGAACATCAATATTTATTCACCTATCAAAAACTTTCTGTTTTTCTTCACAGGCCAGGCTTCAGAGAACAAGCACAGAGGTAGTATCTGTAGTGTCTCTGCCTGCCCCATGTTAGGTCTTGTGACAAGTGCCACATCAGCTCATTCACTGAGGGGCCCCTTAAACATGGGCCACTGCTGGGAGATGGCATCCAGAGAATACAGTGCTGCCCTTACATGGAGCATTCACTAATGAAAAGAAGGGAAACAAACAAACAAACAAACAAAAAACCTCGGAAGACTAAAGGAAAATATTTTGAAGTGCACATCAGACACAAACTGGCATAAGTGCCAGAACAGCTAGATGCTTAAACAAAAGGAGGGCATAAACTAGGGGAATAATAATTAAATAAACAAACAAGCAAACAAAAGCAGTAAAATAAGTTTTTTTTTTTTTTTTTTTTTTTTTTTTTTTAATTGTTCTCCTGATTCTCCTGTAGAAGGAATCTTTCACCAGAGAGTAGTATTAATAGGATCAGTCAGGCCTGGCCCAGTACCTCTTGGTCTGATTTAACGTGCTACAGGAGACAAGGGCAGCTGGGATCCCTTGTAATTTTCAGCTGAGTGCTGAGGAAACCTAGCTGGTCTTCATCCAGACACATTCAGATGTGAAATTTATGAGTTTAGGTGGAACAAATCTGAAGCTCAATGGGTTTTCATGGTATAAAGCCTTCTGTCTCATTCTGGCTACAGTTGCCTTTCTGAGATTTTGTACTAATCCCAGCCTGAAACCCTGAGCAGCATTAGTGGGTGTGACCCTGAAGAACCATCCAAGCAGAAAATGATTTTCATGAAAACCCAGACCATCACATTTTGAGCAGCTCTGCTTTATTTCAACAACTTTTGGCTTAAGAGATTAGGAAGGTGGCTAAAAACCTGCTGGTCTCATGCCCCCTTGTCTGCAGCCACTTTCCAAAGGAAAGGAATTAGGTTTGAATTCCAGTTTCCTCACTCACCCTCAACACACAGGCAATCATCCAATGCAGCAGTTGTGCAAATAGACTCCTGCCTGTTAAAAGGCTGCAGAGATATGCCACTCATGCCAAGTCCTGAACTAACCTGGTGATAAAATGGTAAAGTATTACAGATTAGTTTTGAGCCTTTTTTTCATATAAAAATGTCTGAAATAATTTTAACACGCTAAGACATTCTGTCTCTGTGTAGAACATATTTCAAGTAATGCACAATGCAGGAATCTGCTATGCCTCTTACAGGCATGAAGAAAGCACACAAAAAAGCGAAGATGAGCAGAGATGGCTCTGATCTATCTTTATACCCTGTGGATGCTGTGTTACTCCTGCAGTCCACTGCAAGGTGGCCTAAGCCACCCCTCTGGCAAAGAGCAGTGTTTCTGGACAGGGTGTCCTGTGTGATTTCACCCCTTCCACAGCCAGCCCCAGCATGGGCTTGGCCAGGTTTGGGAGAGCTCATTAGGCAACACCTCCTTCAGTATTCAGGTAATACTACTATGAAAGTAACTATTATATATTACATTATATTATTATATTATATGTAAGCCCTTTGCATAAAACTATATTGCAAAGTGATACTTCTTATCAGGAAATTAAAATTAAATGGATGTTGTCTTTCTGGACAGCCAGCAATGGCAGAAATACATCCACAGGTCAATTTCTTCATAGTGGACAAAGTACTCAGTTATGTGCTTCTTTCTATTAAAACATATATTCTTCATGAAAGATACTAGGAAACAGCTTTATTTAACATCTGTACTAATAACTTCTGAGAACTGAGAAAGAGTAGAAGGGGAGAAGAAATAAGAAAATAGAAAGAATAGAAATCAGTAGGCTTACCCTTTTACTTCAATTTAAATACTTAGACATGTGGGATTAATGCCTAAGAGGCATGACGTGTAAAAATGCTGACTTTTTGTTGAGGGAATTTCAAAATATAAGTGGTTCATGAAGTGGAGAAATGTGGGAAGATGTGATGTTGGAAGAGATGTGGAAAGTGAGAGCTGATGTGGAGGTCCACCCTGAATGTGAAATTGCAGTCAAGCTGCTGGAGTGGGATGACCCTGTAGGGGAGCAGATGATGAATAACCCTGCACATTGCTGAACTCACAGAGGGGGCTGTAGCCTGGGCAGAAAGGCAGAGACATTTTCTTTCTGCAGTGACTGATTTTATGGTCCTATTTGGGCCGTTTAAATGTGGTGGGTTGCTGATTTTGCAAAGGTAAGATGCCTCAGCCAGCTGGCTGTCAACTCTGATCTGGTGATGGCAACTTCTCTTAGCTTGGAAGTATCTCACACAAGATGTCCAGCCTCAGCTGTTCCCTTGTACCCAGAAAAGCCTTGTAGAGGCCCGATGCTGCAGCTCCAGACTTGTCCCAAAGACTTGTCATGCCAGTACAGTTTCGCAAACAAAAGGCATTCAGGTATATGCTAGCTGTTATGGTTTTTGTCATCTAAACTTGCTTTCCAGGGGCAAGTCTCAGGCTGATGGTCGGGACTGGGCATAATGATGGGGTGGGTGGGAGAGGAGCACTGTGGGTGGGCAGTGCAGATCAGGGGTGGAGAGCAACAGCACCACTCCCCAGTATCTCTGCTGTGTCTGCATTTGTTCTTTGCAATGCTGGAAACATTTTTACAAGGAATGGCTCCAGTGATCCAGTTAGTAAGAAATCTGGGCCTTGGGTGGATGTGGTAATAAATAAATAAGCAAAAAAAAAAAATAATGAGAAGAAGTAAAAGAAAAGGTAAAAGGGTCTTCAGTGGCTGTACATGTTTTCCTTGGATCTTCTTTGGACTGTTTATTTTCTCTCACTGAAATTAGTTGGGTGAACTGGTGACTCCAGGGTGTTTATTACCTTAATTACCAATGAACCATGCAGATGAAATTTACTGGATAATAAAGCTGTAGACAGATGTACTCTGCAGATCGTCATGCACAACTGTAAATCAGGGAAAAGAGCAAAAGCTTACTTAACATACTTAACTGGGCACAGACCAGAAGAACTCTGGAATTTATAGCTAATATTTTCATCCATTAAAAGAAAAAAAAAAATGTTTCTGATTTGTAAATCATTGCCTTAATTCAATTTAAGCCATGTCAGCAGGAGCACCTTTAGATCATCATTGCTTCTAGAACTTGATTTACTTGAGGTGTGTCCAAAGGAGGAAAGAGCAGAAGTCAGGAGAAGTATAGGACAAAACACACTGCAAATGTTTAGAAGACGTAGGGAACTGTGTGAGCTGGATAAAAAACATGGACTCATATTTCTTGCAGCCTGTGGACAGTGTAAGAAGCATATTGAAAGCACAGAAAAACAGGATTCCTCTCATTAATAAGCACCAATTGAGTCCTAAAAGGGAAATGAAACTTCCAGAGGCCCCAGAGGCACAGGCAATAGCTGTCCAGCTCCCAGTTACAGCTGGATGCTGCCTGACGTGGTCACACCTTTGCTGTACCCAGTTTTTACAAAGTAAAGAGGTGTTTCTGAGGAAATTTTTTTTGAACTAGTCATGAGCAGAGTACATTTATCTTCTCCCCTTCAATTAAGAGCTTCAGCAGTGCTCTTGTAAGAGGGAAACAGAATAGCAGCAGCTCACAAAAAGCCACTGCAGAGCTGTGAAACCTTTTTCCGGGGAATGGAGGGGGAAAAGGGGAGAGAGGATGTTGCATGGGAAGGATCTGTGCCAAGTGACTCCAGGCTCCTCGTTTTTTGGTTAAAAAATAATCACGTATTTTTAACTCCCAGTAAAAAACAAACAAACTAACAAAAAACACAACAAACCTCAAATGCTTCCACTCAGGTGCTGGCATTTTCTATACAGAAATGATTCTCTGTGCTGTGTTTGGTGCTTCATGCTGATTACAGGCACATTTGAATGCCCACAGGAAATATTTCTATTGGCTTTGCTGCCTTTTGGTAATTCTCTGCATTCTCAGCTCACTCTCAGCTTTTTGCTGATAAACATGCAATAGAAATAATTATCGATACTTGTGGTGAGGTGAGATGGGAAAGTAAATACCCAAGAAAGTAGCGCTCCTCACAGCAGGAAGCCCTTTCTGAAATGGTGCATTCTGTCATTTTGAAGCAATACCTTAAAGCACTGCTAACTAACAAGCAAATATCCTAGCCTCATTAGAGACTGTTTTGCCAGCTGAAGTCATCAGGTTACTAATGGAGCTACAAAACGTCGACAAACTTAAACCCAAAGCACCCTGATCCTCCCTTCATGAGGAGGTGCCCTACATAGCAAGAGACACAGAATCGGGCTACCTCCCCCTTGCTAGAGGACTGGCAGAAGTACTGGGTTTCTCACATCTTCCTGCAATCCCAGCAGGCAGAGCATAGGAAACACCACAGAGCGTTGCTTCCCAGCTTTCTTCAGTGCACTTCCTGCCAGCCACGGTTCATCGCTCTTGCTGGGCACTTTCGGCCGCAGCGCTGCTCACGGCCCGGGCTGAGGGGGACCAGCAAAGAAACAAAGGGGAAAAGCCAAGCTGCGGTAACGTTTAATGACAGGTCTTGTTAGGGTTAAAAAAACAACTCAGCCATCGTGCTGTGATTCAATCTGAAGGGGAGCCCATCAGCCACACTGCCACAGGTCGCAGCACTCTGGAGGTCGTTATCCTCAAAATTAATCACCGGGAGCTGCGGCGACAGGCTTGCAATGCCCTGCCAGATGCAAAGTTCGCTGCTGCCTGCCAAACTGGAGACTGATTACTGCCTCTTCTGCCACCTTACCCTGCTTGTAGGGTCCTGCTTTTTTATATTTTGTTCCAAGAGGGAAAAAGCAAAGTCTGCCTTTGCCCCCTTCCCAGGCCCCCCAAGCAGCCCCTGGGAAGTGCACTGGCCAGTGCTGATGGACACTTCAGATAGCACCAGGCAGAAAAATCACAAATAAATCATCATCCTTTATTTTTCTTGTTTCTTAGTATTTTCTTGAGTAACAGAACAGGAGGTTTAACATTTTTGAAAGATCTTATCGCCCTTTTCTGTTTTGACTCGAAAAAGAAAATACTGAAGCAAAAATCAGCACTCGGGATTGATAGGAACCACTGGAGAGGACTTCCCAAATTTTTGAAACTCTCCAGAAATGCCAGACACTTGAACTTTTTCCTTATCGGTCCCACATGAGCCCTTGGATATCTTTCTGGCTTTAAGAGCTTTGTGTCTGCCAACATTTTGGAGGAAATCTGTCCCGGTCTTAGTATGTTGGCCACATCATCTGAGATCCTCTGCTGAGGATGAACTCTCCTTGTCACTCACATCGCGTTAACTTTCCTGTGTCATGAACGAGCTAAGCTCTCGCTAGATGAATGAGGCAAAGTGAAAACCCAGCTGCTGATAGTTCTTTCCTTCTGAGCAGTGTTTATTTATTGTGATTTGCACCACAATACTTAAAGCCTTGGTGGAGACCAACGATGGTATGGGCTATACACGAGACAGAGCTACACACCCTAAAATTGTATGGTCTGAAATAGCAAGACAAAGAACTAAGTTGCTCTTCCACACGAAGAAACTCACACGTCATGAAATTACAGAGTCCCAGCGGGAGAAAAATGTTTGGGTCTGTGGATAGGATTGGCAGAAATTCATCCTCTGAGAATATCAGAATAAAATAAGAACTTAGAACAACATCAATTACTGTAAATTTAGTAATTTAAATGATGTATACTTAATATGTGCCTCATTTAACACCAGAATAGCCTGTCTATTTCGTTGTTTGGATAGTTTATCTCCTGAATGGCTATCTGCTTTACTACCAGTCAAGCAATATTCACAATGAGATTTATCCTCAATTCCTTCTGAATTCATGTTTCACAGGCAATTCAGTTCTGTGAAACAGCTCTTTGTAGGAGTTGTCTTGAACTTAGGATGCCTTCACATTGAGAATTCAGTGGTATTACTTGACTGTTATTGTAATGTCATTCGTGTATTCAGTTTCACAGAATTATGAAATATAATTGCAGCAGGGGGGTTGGAGAACTTATGTGTAAGACATTTCACAGTCATTAGCAACCTCAGCAAAAACCTGTTGGATCAACACAGGAAGGCAAAGAGAAATGCTCCTATTTTTCTAGCATTCTGGAATGTTTTTCTCATTTATTTATTCTAGATAATTTTTTTTGAGTGAAATCTGTTTGCAAGAGCATGGGAAATTGCCCTAGATTTACATCCATCCACAGAAGAGAAAAAAACTCATCCATCACAATAAATAATTTTCCATTTCATTTCAGAATACAATCACATGACAGCACGCTAGGGAAAGTGGAAACGTAATGGTACCGCAGCTGCACATGGGCACACAGGCAGGAGACAAACCCAAGGCAATATGGAGTTCAGAAGTTCAGATCCAGCACTGAGTTACAGAAACTGAATTACAACCTTTGCTGAACTTGAATAATTTGAGAACTCCCCAGCACCACACAGCCACTCTCGCTGTATATTGTGTCCCACAGCAGAAGAGTTGGGGCTGCTTGGAAATGACATGCTTCCAGCATGAATAGTTATGCCCTTTCCTCACTCACTTCAGTAACTTCCAAGAATAACCATTGACTAGCTCTTTTCCCCCTAATTATAGGGGTCTCAAAAGACACAGCACACTAGATTTTCAAGCATTTTTAGCATATTGGAAAAGTCAAGGCAATATCATGATGTATTCCTACATAATAATACTTTATAAAACAGATTTGTTTGCAGGAATAAAAAATCTACAAAATGAACATACTTCTCATTGCATGTAGGGTAAAAATCTACTGGATATTGATGTTCCAGGATGTGAAAAATTGATGTTTAACCCAAGGTGTTCATTATGCTTGGATGGAAGCACCACTACTAACCCAGAACGGCTGCTGGGAGAGCAGGGAGGGGGAAGAGCTGCAAGGAGCATGCGAAGTTGAGCACTTTCTGCAAACTTGCAGACCTTTGCTGACCAACAAACCAACTGACCCAAGAACATCATCTCAGCCAGAATAAGGTTTTGTAACAGTTTTCCCACTCCTAAGTGTACTTTCTGGAAACTGGGCTCCCTGGGATTCGCTGCCCACCCTCTCCACCCACATTCAAATGGTTCTGTCCAAGTGGAGCTGATTTTGGTTTTAATCACCACTCGTGGGTTTCTTTGGGCTTTTAATTCAGGACAGAGCCTGTAGAAGGCAGAAGGGGTGGGGAGAGGATGAGGGCACCCAACACATCACCAGGGAGGGCTCCCATCCACTCCAGCTAAAACAACAAAGATTTTTGTGGGGCTTCTGAAAAGTAACAGGTCTGATGGGAAAGGCAAAGGGAATCAGCAAAGGAATTTCACAACAGGGTGTTTTTGTTGCTGTGGCTTACTGTTGGGCTCCTTTCTGTTGGTGATGCAAGAAAATTGCCAGAAGGTCAGAGGGTACGTACTGGAGGGGTTTATGGGCTGGTGGGGCCACAGAAAGACCTAACTGGTGCTGTAAACAACATCTCTAATTTGGTTTCCTTTGCTATTTTCCTGAAGAGAGAGGGTAAAATTTTGCATCTGAGAACCTAAAATTAGGCTCTTAAATCAGAATGTAAGCTCTTAAAGAAAGGTTGCCAAACATTTTAGTGGGATTTGGCAGTGCTTGGTCTATTACCGAATCCCTTGTCGCAGGCCACATCTCACTGCCCAACCATGTATTTTTCATACGATGGATTTCATAGCAACCATGAACCCCATCACAACCCAGGAGAATGAACAGGGTCTGTGCTATCCACTGGACCTCTGTCTCACAGGATATAATGAGCACAATCTGGCCAAAAGCACTACAACAGTTGTGTCGCATGGCGATTTATTAAGAGCAGTCAACTTTGCTGAAACAAAGTCACTGAAATCTGCTCCTTTAGACACACCTTACATAATCTTTTCCCTCTCAAGCTTATATTTCTCATTATTAGGTATTGCTGGAATTATAGGTCCCCTTTTCTTAAGCTACTGCCATTTCTCACCCTTTCAGTTGACCAGCCACAATTTTGTGTCATTGCAGCATTGTTTCACTACAGCCAAAACCCACGTATTGGTTTGTGCATTCCCAACTCCTCTGTGCCTAGATTTTCGTACAACACCTTCACACTTACAAGCACCTGGAAAGGCTATTTCTTTCCAGTAGGGAGGGAAATAACTTTTTCTACTCTTTAAGTTATGAGCATATTAGCCGCTAAGCTGATGGCTTTGCATAGGAGCTTGGGTAGACATGTTTTGCTGTTGGGTTATTTCATCGCCCGAGATTTCTTCTCAGAGAACCCTGGAACAAACAAAAAACATATTCCTGGCCCTTAATCTTTTTCAAACAATATCTGAGAATGGAAGAGAACACTCATTTGTTTTTTTTTTAAATGATATTTTAATTACTCATGTCATGCAGCAGCAAAATGGCTAGCCTTTTGTTAAAATGTGGCTTAATTGCGTTATGGAGCCTTCATGGGACCCTTGCACATAAAGCGCTTTTCTTTAGACTTTCAAGACCTAAATTTGCAGTTGGCTCCTGACCAGCGCACTCGAGCAGATATGCACGTAGGTAGTGGGCAGCCTCTGCATTGATGAAGTAATCGTAGTTGACTGCCTCGCCTGTGCTATTCCACAGATATGCCTGCAAACAAAAATTGGATATGCATGTTGGTTTTCATTTTGAGTTCATGCAAAAAAAAAAATAAAAAAAAAAAAAATCCCTTGGTATGTCAGAAAGCATGGAGACACCTTCACGGACTGTTGGCTACGCCTCAGCAAAGCTTTACAACAGTCTGTTAGACAAAAAAAGAGACTGATGCAGATACCTTAATAAGCATCCCATCTGTGAGGTCATCGGGATATTTCAAACAACTTTCAGCTCTCATTAATTTAGCGGTTTCCACAAGCATGTCCTTATCTTTTGTAACTTTTGCAGCCAAACTTCCTGGGAAAGCCTCTGAGCTGGGTGACATTCTTACCCATGGGTCAGTCCGCAGTAATGAGCCACCAATTGATGTGTCCTTTGCACTCTCAGGCAGTATATGTTTATATTAACCTTTCATGTCGTGAGTTTTTTCCTTTATCCGTGTAATTCTCTGGCTTCTACCATGCAAATCTCATTATTCCTAATAGGCTGCAATTAGGATCTCCAAGCTGGTGATCACAGTCATTCGGAACAGTGAAGGGCATTTTCCAAGAATAAGCACTTTTTCTTCCATATTAATGATGGAATGTGTAACAGAGACTATGCCCAAAAAGCAGTAGCGAATAATGGAGCTGCAGGCTAATGGGAATCCTTATTGACTCTGCTTTTGTACCTTCAGCTCACACAGAAGGTATAGCACAGTTTATTGCTGCATGTAAAGCACACTGCACAATGTTGCATGGAAATGAGGTTTATGATTTTTCAAGTCTGCTAGCCCTGAATGAGTAAATGGGTATTTGTTACAATTTCTTACAGTTTTATGCACTTGAAAGAGATAAAGCAGGTTCATCAGCACTTGCCCACATGCTAGGTCTTTATGGCCCTAATGAGTACCCAGTGAAAGAGAATGTTGTAATGCAGTTTTCCAAGAACTCTCAATTCTGTATTCAGAAATTGTTGGACTGAAATTTGCTTCTTCTTGAGGTGCAAGAGAGTAGCACGTACAGACTTTATTCTTTTTGTTTCGGTTTGGTTTGTTTTTCTCAGTTTTGCATGAAGGACAAGAGGGGAAAAGGAGACCTGGTGAAGTACTTGTAGCAGATGGGTACTGTATGAAGAAACAAAAAGAGGTGCCAAGGAATATTTATCTTCAGGGTCTTAAAAGATAAAAACAAAGCTTTTAAATAGGATGCAAAAATCAAGGATAGCCCCAGGAGCAAGCCAAATGTGTGCACGTGCATGGCTGGAGGGTATGTTTGCCCAGATTGGGTGAAAGAAGCAAATATGATTTGGGGAAAAAAGAGAAACACAGAGGCTAAGCAGAAGGCACTACAGTAGTTCAGGAGTGATTCAGGTCAACAGTTGGACTAAAATCTTGGCTGGAAGAACTGAGTAGCAGTAAAATAGAGACTAGACTAGAAGAAAAGGCCTGGATGGGAGCAGAGCAAATGGGGTATAACATAGTCTTTGATCTGTGATCTGAAAATGTGGCAGCTGGGCATGACAGTAGTGAAGATTAGGTAGAACAGAGCAGAATGGAAGAGAGAGTTTTCACACTTTGTACTACAAAGCTATAGATCACCTTTTTGCATCCCAGCCTTCTTCATTTTGGTCTGCTGCAAATTGCGCATGAGGTTTATTCCCTCCATAGTTAAACCAATTTTTTTTGCGACGTTGTGGTTCAGTTAACTTGATGTGTACAGCAGCAGTCTTTTCCAAGCAAATAGAACGTGTTTATAAGCCCACTAATGACATGAGTGAGGAGAGGAAAACTCTCCAGTCCAGACTTTCTCAGCTACCTACTGTCTGTATGAGCTCTGCCTTCCCATAGATTCCCATCAAATAAATAAATAAATAAATAAATAAATAAATAAATATTTTCAAAAAATGCAAAAATCTCTTAGGAAGCACCACTCAGATCATGTTCATATCAACAGAAAGGTACTAGAGTTTGGATACAACTAATACTGAGTGTTTGATAACCATTTCTCCTCTTTCCTTCTTGTCTACTTACCATCCCAGTTTTATTCTGCATTGCCTATTTACAGTCTGTAGCAGGCACCAGCAATGACTATTCTTTCTATACTTTCCATAACCGCCCTTCCACAGAGAATATTTTCGGAACTTCATGAATGATCTGCTCCTCCAGGCAGGCTGGCTTCTAGATATCTCAGTTTATTTTTTTTTTTCTGCTTCCTTATGGATCTTAGAAAATATGATCTTTAAACAAAACAGTCATCACATTTCTTCATATGTATCTGTATTTACTTGCTTGCTTTTCATCTTTAGAACTTCTGTGCTCAGATGGAGTCAGTATGGTTTCCTTTTCATTGTTCCATAAACTAGGAGTAGCTTATGCACATTTGAAAAGAGAGTTTCAACAACAGTAAACTTTCCTGTCTGAGACAGAACTATTACTGTGAGTGAAATGTCACGCTTTCCTGATGCAAACTGGATGCAATTCAGAATAACAAAATGAAATATACTTTCACTCCTCCTTCCCCCCCCCCAAAAAAAAGGGAGGAAAAGAACAGAGGTTAAATAGACGGTGCTGGGCAGCAAGAATTAAATGCACAATAGCCAATATTTTCCAAAGGGTTTCCTCAAAGATATATATTAAAAAAAATGCAGTCAGAAACACCTGTATTTGCATATAAGATTGAAGATTTGTGTACGTTTTATGATCCTGAAGTACCGTACACGAACCATTCATGAAAGACAAAGTTGTTGCTGTGGATGTCCTCCAAAGATGTCACTTTTCCTATACTTTGTGACACAGTAAATACCCTGATTTGTCACTATAGGAAATATGCCAAGGTAAGGGATATTAACATTTAGAATTGACAGAAGTGTAGCCATCTAGAAAGAGAGTAAATTAAGCCCATACTTTCTAATCTGAGATGTTCTGGGTCTCCTGGCCTCCAGATGCCACCCAGAAGGGTATGTGTCTCCTGTAGATCCTGTGTCATGTTTGTCACCTGTTTGTCTGATGGCACCCTATGCCCACGTCTTTCTTGATGGCCCTTCTCCTCTAGAAAACTAATGGGGTGCAAAAAGGGTTTCTGAGGGGGTTGTCTGAAGCATCTCAGTGCTCTTGGTGGTGTCCCTGTTTACAGCAAGGTGGTGTCATGAAATCTTGACAGCCTTATCGTTATACCCCACTTTTGCTGTGCTCGTATATTCTGTGTAACCTTTATACAAAGATCTTAGCAAACTGCATGTAACACATCTTGGTGGGAGCATTAACGTGTAATACTTCTTGTGATCCATAACTGGTAATATTAAATGATGCAGACCTAAAGATGTGAAAAGAGGGAGAAAAGCATTTCCTGAGTGAAGATAAGGTACCAAGAGGTACCAAGACTGAAGCCAGGCCTGAATTAGTAACATACCAACTACTCCACTGCACCTGCCAATGTTTATATGGTTTTACCCTGCGATAACCATAGGAAATGCAAGGGGCCTTATCCTTCTCAGGTAGCTTATATGATATAGCACAAGACAATAACGTGACCATGACCTATAACCTCTAGTTAGCTGATTTACCACCACAATAACTTGTTTGCCCGCATAGACATAAATGCCAGCATGAAAACAAGATATATGTCCATCAGATTGTCATCGGACCCATTTCAATCTGAATCTTGCAGGGCCAAGCAATCCCTTCTGCTGAGGGCTCCAGATGTGATAAAAAGAATGTAAATAGCAGCCTAATCATCATGACAGAAAGGGAAGATGTGAGAGCATCTCACAAGAGCAGAGCCTTGTTTTCTACTATTTGAAACCCAGCCAATGGGCTATTTAATCTGCAGCAACATGTATAGTACCAGTAGCTTGTAAATGAGATGATTAATACAATTTTTAGAACTTTTTTTAAGATGTAAATTTGCAGATAGTTTCCTGTAGGCAGGTGGAACACCACCTCTGGCAACATCTAAATTGTCTGAAAGAATTAAGCATCAAATTTCTTTCAGTAACCTATGTAAGTAGTTGGCCAATTTCAGCAGATACAATCTCATTAATAATATCTCTTGCACTTTCTTTTGTGATGTTTTGGTGGGATTTGTTTTAAGGTTTTGTTTTGGAAATCAACTGAAATAGAGAGGTCTTAAAAATTAGATCTGCTCTTTTTCCAAATATTTACTTTTTTTTCTCCATAGCTGACTAAGCTTGCATTGCAGTAATTCTTTTCTTTCTAAATCAGAAATGTGTTTTGTGCTTAATCAGTAGGTGTTTTTTTGTTTTGTTTTGTTTTGTTTTCCTTCTCACTCTTTATAAAGAAGCTATCCATAAGGGGAGATGGCAGGAAAAAAAAGCCACAGGTAGGTAGTCTCCAGCAAAGGAGAGAATTTATGTTTCTTTCACATATCTCTCAATCTCTGAGCTTGCTTATATGTAGTTGAAGTGGTTTTAAGAAAGCATGTGACTTGAAAATGGTTTAGCTAAAAAGGCAGAAAGAAGCTTTGTAAGCTTCACTCTTTCAACCCATATCACCCATTCACCCCCAGTAGACCAAGAACGTACATTAGAAATAAACCAAAATTACAGAATCAAAAACTGCAGGCGGATTCTCACCGTGCCCTCTCTGAAGCAGTTTATACTGCTGTGCCCTAGGGGAACGTGGGCTCGCTGGTGGGATGGAGAGAGGGGCCCCTTCCACGTGCCCCCAGCCCACGTCCACCACGAGGTAGGCTCGCTTGCCGCTCGCTTGCAAAGAGGTGGCTCACGAAAGTCATCCTCAAAAACTACATGAGCCACAGCTTTCCTTCTGCACACCTCACTAATATTTCACCTCCAAAGGCTTATTTGAACAGCTGGCTCTACAGCCTTTGGTAAAACAGTCTAGATTGTTTTAACTGAGCACTTGGCATGGGAAAGGAGCCATACTCTAAGAGCACAATATAAATCTGACTGAAATTGCCAGAAAGTCTCCTGCTGGGTTCAGTACACTTTGAGTTAGGTAAAACAAAGCATCTCCTGCCAACATACTACAAACCATGGTTGAAAAGTGCTGACAGAGACGAGCATCCCTCTGATAAGCAGATGTGTTAGGTCAGCATTTCCCTGTGCCCGGCCCCCACAAGGGCTGGTGTGCCACTGCTTCCAGCTTCCACCTGCCTCCACGTCTGTACTTCTGCATGGCTCACAGTTTAGCAGTGCCTTCCACCTATTTCTCAGAGCAAATTACTGTCAGGTTGCCTTCACCCTGGACCAGCACGAGGTCAGAAATTGCACTGACCTCATGAAAACATAGTTACAGACCTGTACTGTATAAATATTCTCTCGTTCCAGATAAACTCCCATTTGGTGAAACTTTGAGGGTAGCCAACAGCTTCTAGCATTATCCCACATTTCTGCAGATTCAAACAATGAGTTGTTCTCTGATACATTGAATAAAACTGAATAAAGTTTCATTCAAAAAAGTAGAATTTTGTAAAACAAATTGAACTCTACCTCCCTCACTATCCTGCTTTCTAACTGATCAAATCCCCAGTCCTTTCAACACACATGCAGCAGAGATCCAGCTTTGCAAACACTTGCTCCAGCACTAGCTGCACTAATTTTACCTATGTGATACCAGTTCTGCTGTGGACACAATTGTTGTGATTATGTTATTGTAAGGCTTGGTGGTGATGACACAGGCAAAAGATGACGCCAAGCATGGATTAAACGCAGTATCTGCAAATATCTCTGTTCAGCTGGAAGTAAGGGCATGCAGTGGTCTCACCGAACTCTACAGGATGAAACACCAACGTAAAGGACACAGATAAGTGCCTACAAAATCAATCTTTCTCCACCAACAAGAAAGTATGATGCAATTGTGGTAAGAAGCAGCTAATGATATGACAGACTTTTCAGAGATTCTTGCTGCAAGCACGCTTAAACAATGCTTATTAATTCTACAGCCACGTTATTAATTCTACCATCTTGAGTTCACCACAGCAATTTTTAATTCATATGCAAAAGGCCACATTCCCTGAGCTTGCTGCCAATTAAGATTATTATAAAGAGCATGACATCTAATCTCAAATCTCACTGTTTCAGGGAAGGGAGAGCAAGTCCTGAATGAACATGGGTGGAAGACTCCCGACAGCACCAGTGTGTGGCAAGCAGCATCCTTTGGCTGTGGGCAGGCATCTCAGGGCGATGCCGTGGCACAGGGATGAGACATCCCTGCCCTCCCTCCTCTGGACTGCCAACCCCGGCTGGTGAGAGCCCTCCAGTCCCTTTCAGCCCCTGTGAGCTTGCTGAATGTGAGCAAAGCCAAGTCGCTTGGACTGAAGGAGCGCTGGGAGAAGACGGGGGGACATTTTGCAGGAGGTGGGGGTTGCAGGTGGCCCCACATGGCACCCCAAAAGGGTGGGCCTGGCCCCCAAAGGCCAAGGAAGCCCTGCCACTGGGAGGTTGTTTGTTTGAACCTCTGCTTTTGATGCAGGTATTTAGAATCTTAAAAACTATGCCAAGGTGTTTTTGGAAGTGTCACTTTCCTGGCAGGGCTTCATCAATGCCGGGACAGGTTGCATGCACTACAAAGTCACCAAGCAGCACGCTCACAGCACCTCAGGCTCAGCAGCTGCCCAAGGGAAGGAGCTGCTGGCAGGTTTTAACAGGCTCCCTCCGACGGAGATTTGTAATGAACACGAAACACCACAGCAATGAAAATGCACTGCACTAAGAGGGGCTGAGCCTGAGAACAAGCTTCATGGGGACACCATGCCATCCTTTTGGAGAGGGGTGTAGCTTTCCCCTTGTCCTTCTTTATCCTGCCTGGCCTGTCAGCACAGGGCTTACCCGGGTCTTAACAACACAGCACATTTACCTTAACCTTCTTAAGCATCGAATTAAAATTCATTAGTAATATTCATAGAATCGTAGAGTCATTAATATAGCTCCATATTTCTTAACTAATCAGGGATAAGAGCACTGCTTTCTGCAGTACACATTTAAGATTTTTAGTTGCTACAAGAATTTAGGATATGAATTAATCACTATCAGTAGATGTAGAGTCAAGTTGCAAATTATGGATCAAATCTGGGAGATATGGAAACAAGACAGCTGTCCTGACAGTTTCTATCTTGATGGGACTCATAAATAATAAAAAAAACTGCCAACATAAGAATGCAAAAATTGTGAGTTTGACCGGACTCATGATAATGATTGAAATTTATGATATTTGTATGTACATAATCGAATTCAGAAAATGCATTTTTCTCCTGGTTTGATAGCCTTTTTTTTTTTTTAATTATTATTATTTCCTGAAACCAGAGGAATGTGAATTTGCTTAAAACAAAAGAGAAGTGAAGAAACTGGCATTTGCATGTCGTCAGGGTGTGGAATAGATATTATGGGACTGTGGGACATAACTAAAACATCACAACACTGCATTGGCTGAAATAAATAATATGCTCACCTACCAACTCTTTCAAAAGAAATTAAGATAAATGGCTTTCTCAAAACAGCTGTTTTTTCTACTTATTAGGTGTTTTTCTCCTTAATAGGGTAAGTTCAGTGAGAGATCTCTTTGATTTATAAAACACTTTGTTTGTTCCAAAATCCCAACTATAAACAAACAAATTTATTGCAATTCAAGCTGCAATCACTCCTGTTATACTGTCAGCGTTGATTAACTTCACCATAATCTGGTACATCACTTTATTATAACAGGCAGACACGATGTTCTTCTCATGAGAACAAAGTAATGGATATAGGGAATGAAGACCTTTGTAAAGCAGGCTGTAATCTGCTTTAACGCAGCAAAAAACAACAACAACAACAACAAGAATGACAACAATGGTTTTGATACTGGCCTAGAACAAGCACTGGCATTCTTCACACTGAGAAAATCCCCCATTATGCAAAGTTGCTGAGTATCAGTTTAATAGCCGCTGCACTGCATGGCATAGTGGGGAGGGTGCCGATTTCCAACCGGCATCGCGCAGGCGGACAGGGTGGATTGCTTGGTTTAACTATTTTCCCTTGTAGCTTAAACAGGATAAGCAGATTTTATTTTTGCCAAATACTTTACACAGAATAAATCATTCCAGAACCTGGACAGTTATGCTGAAAGAATTAATTTCTGCATGACAACACCTGTCATCACTTTTCCATTGAATCAAAAACCAGATCTCAAAGACAGCTACAGTTGAATAAGTTAGTTTCTTATTTACAAAGCAAAAAGCAACTGTGCTTCTTAAAAACTTCAAGTATTTTTTGACTGCTCATGTTAGAAGGAAACAAAACAGTTTAAGAATGAATAAGATAGTCTGAAGTGCCTCACTATGGTTTGTTAAGTATTTTTCCCAAGTGACAAAGCAAGCTTTCATCTTGCTTTCTGGCTTCTGGGTCTACATTTCATAATGTGGGTGACAAATGATACAGCTGTGGATCTACATCTCTTGTCTTTTCCCTCTATACCCTGGTCTTACCAGAGGTGCATGGGGACCACAGCCAAGTCCTTTTTATCGTATAACAAAAAAAATCATCTTCTCTTAGCCATAGATTCCTTCTGTGCTTCTTGACGCAACCCCTGCTTTCAAACGATCTGTACCTGGAGCAGATAAAAATGGAGGGGGGGAGCAAACAGTGACCATGCAATTGCCCATAGGGTGAGCCAAGAGCACATCCCAAGCAAAGATTCTTCAAAAGCGGAAGGGAGAATCTTGCAAGCTAACATCATTACAGAAGCAGAATAACATGTAAATAAATGTCTTCTGCAGAGCTCCAGCAAGTTCCCAAACCCTCATTTTTGGAGAGTGAGCACTTAGATCCAAAGGTGACCAACTGGCACAGAAGCCAACAGTGACCAGCCCCCAACATCCTACTCTATTCAAAGCTTACTCGATGTTAAAAGTACTTAGATCCTGCCCAAATAGATCCCCAAAACAAACATTTCCAATGTGGAAACAGGCTCTCCCACCTGTCTAAAATCTTGAAAATAAAGGAGAGGTTGAATTCTTCTCCCTAGGCGATTACGGGTCTTTTGAGAGGAATTATTAAAAAAAAAAAAAAAAAAAAAAAAAAAAAGGAAGATGAATGAGACACTGACAGAATGTTGTCCATGAAACTGCAGCACCCCATAGCAGCTAGGCACAGCCTTGATACACCAGCAAATTAATATGTTGCTTAACACCAAAGAGGTTTGACAGGTACGTTTACCTAAAGGCTCAGAAGATCAAAGGATGAAGAGCATCGAAGTTATAAGTTTAATGCTGAAAGGGTTGCTTTGTGGAAATTTCACAACTGTCTCAGGTTTTACATCCCTTCTAAACATGCTTTTGAGCCTTTTCAAATTACCTGTGAACATTTGTGTTGCTCACTGAAGTCCATTCTGTCTTCCTGGTCTTGCTTAATCCTGAGCCTAGTTGCTATTTTTTTGGCAATGAGTCTCAAGTTCCAGCTGTACATCACATAAATTGCATTTTGTTTAATTTATTTGGAATTTGCTCATATTTCATCTCTGACTGCCCCCTTGCTCCTGTGTTGTGAGAGAGGTAATAAAAGCAACAAATCTAACTGGTCTAAATTTTTTACTATGATGTCTAGTTTTACACGTTTCCTTTTGTTTATGCCCTCCCGTATGAAAAGCTCTGATTTTAACACTCTCTTTGGAAGCTTGAAATCATTGGAGGGGTCAGGAGCAGCCTCTTTCTATTCTTCTTGTGCTAAGAGGGGGACTTGTGCTGGACTAAGCATGTTCCAGAGAAAGCAAGGTTTTTTTGCATGCAACAGCTTGAGGCAGAGTTAGAAAATATTTTTTTCCATGCTTCTCAGTTCTCAGGTTGAGGAAGACAATGAGTAAATCAGAATACCAGGTGCTTTCCTAGGTGACTCCATCTCTGTGCTGTCAGTCACTAATAAAAGCAGCTCCTACTTCACATGTCAGTAAATGAAACATGAGTAATTCATTTAGTCACCTTAAGATGCTTCTAAATCCAAAGCTGCCTTCTTTCCTTTCAAGTTAGAAACTTCACCCCTCTTCTAAAGAGTCGCTGACGGCAAGTGTTGCAACGCACAAATCATTATCTTTTAAACAGATTTCTTTAGTCATTGTTAGATTTTAATGTTACCGTTTCAAAACCATCTAAGAGATGTGTTTCCTAAAAAGAATAGTGATTACACTGTCATGCTGGGCTAAAGAGAATATGTGCTTTGTTCTGGTGAAAGCACAGACCTAGATTTCACGTCATTGTTTGCTTTATTTTTTCACGCAAAAACTGATTTCCTCCATCACGGCTATGAACTTACTGAAGAACTGAAAACACCATAAATGGGTTGCATGACATGGTATAAAACCTACTGCAAAAAAAGAAACCTCCAGGTTTATAAACGTTTCCTTTTGAAAAGACATCAAACACAGAGCTTTCTGTCCATAAGGACTTCTCAAAAAGTGATTTCACACACTGAGGCAGAAGAGAAAAGATGGGAAGATGTCCATGTGCTCTCAGTGTCAGATCTCATTCACTTTCATTCCCACTGGCCCAACTGGCAGCAGTTCTGCACCAGCGGCTTCAGCTAAATCTAGAAGCAATTAATCTACTTCTGAAGTTGTAATAAAAGTATATAAGAACAAATAGAGGGTTTTTTATAAAGAAATGCAGATGAGCTGAACACATCTAGATCTGGGTCCTTACTGACTTTAGCACAGTTAGTGGTCCAAAAGACAGGGTTCGGGCAGCAAATATCTCTCTAACAGCTGTAGAAGAGTTTGTTGCTGCCCCAGTGGAAAAAAAAAAAAAAAAAAAAAAAAAAAAAAAAAAAGTCATATAAACTGCAAAATGAACAAACAACAAAGAAAACCCTTTTAGGATTGACTAGAGTGAGACTGTGAGGAATGAAGACTAGGCTGACTGTGGCAGGTTTAGGATAAATCACCTGCTGTGAAAACCCAAGCCAATGGCCCAAATACTGAATGTGCATATTCCTGGTATCCAAAGTATGCAGACTTAAATAGGTTAGAAAAGGCTCAAATGTTCCTAGAAAGTGGGAATCCCTGCAGGACAAGAGTGCTGGGAAACCTGCCCCTGCACTGCAGTGAGGTGTGCTCGCTGCCCAAGTTGCATGCGATGCCGGCATCACTCTGAGACGGGCACATACCTGCTGCATGGCCTGGCTGTCCCCAGGCCGCTCCCTTTGGGAACTGGGTGCTCCAGCAGCTCAGATGCAGTCCCCCACACATGGTGAGGAGAGGACTGGGACAGAGGAGACCTACTGTCCTCAGCCCATGACGACCCAGTTGGGCCTGATGCTGGCAAAACTATGTCTAAAGACTGGCTGACAACTGGGGGCTTCTCCTTGGAGATGAGATGAAGGAAAAGAAATTCCAGAAGTATTACAGTTCCACCGATTAAACAGAGATTATAAATAGAAGCTGAAAAAAGAGATGTAGGCAGTAAAACTGGTAAAATATCACTTCAATTTTTTTTATTATTATTTTTTTTAAAATCAAAAACTTGTATGCTACTAACACTGAATCTCCAGCACAGAATGAAAGGGAAGAACATGACACACCAGCAAAGAA
Organism: Oxyura jamaicensis; assembly: GCF_011077185.1. Lineage (NCBI taxonomy): Eukaryota > Metazoa > Chordata > Aves > Anseriformes > Anatidae > Oxyura > Oxyura jamaicensis. The sequence goes on from NC_048895.1 coordinate 24,089,510, forward strand.
GGAGTGCTGAAGAATGATTGATGTAGCAATGCCTTACGGCAATGCCTTCAGTGGAAAGCTGGACTGAGAAAACATACATGCATAAAAATTAGATGCAGCATTAAGCCCTGCAGGGCTCCACAATGCATGCACTAAGCATAAAGAACACTTATCTAGAGGCAATGTGAAAGATGAGAAATATGTTCTAATTAAGGACTTTCTTAAAATTCAAGACCCTAGCACCACCAAAAATACTGCCTTACTCCTGGCCAAGAGAAGCAAGCACGCTTTGATTAGTCCTATGAGGAGTGGTGTGAGCTGTGGAGCTAATGAACCTGCCCCTGTCTGCTTGTGTCTCACGGTTGAATTGTGTCTATTAAAGGACGAGCATGTGCTGAAGCAAGCCCTAGATAATACATCTCTCTTCTGTCCAGTTTGACAGAAGTTTATAGGAGGAACATACAGGAACCCATACATCTCTGTGCCTCTTGGCCAGAGCAGCCAGTGAATTCAAAAGCGGTTTGTGAGGATTAAGTAAGACACGTATGTGTGGCCAGCTAGTGCTACCCGTGCCTTGCCTCCCCAGGAAACTAGCTAAAACCAGATCCTTCCCTCATCTGCTTAATAAAGGAAAGCATCCAAGAGAAATGTGGACAAATATTTTGCAGAACTGCTGCCCACTTCTTTTTTTAAATAATTGCTGCATTAAGTGAAGCTGGAACAGCCTCAGAGATCAACACATAGTTCAGATTTCATGAATAGCTGAGCATGAAAAGCCAGGAAGGAAAACAGTCCAAAAAGACTGTAGGTGGTCAAGCACATCTGCAAAGACACTTGAGTGGGATCAGACTGTGAAAAAAAGAAAACCCACAAAGAAAAACAGAGACCAGCGCTGCAATGGCAATGAGATACACAGCCTTCCCCTTCTGCCTCTAGGCTCCCGAGGAGGAAATGCCGAGGGGTGGTGCACTCCGACGGAGCCGTGTAATGAACACCATCTTGTTGGGCTGGCTTTGATGGCCCTGAGAAGCCTCCCAGAGCCAGCAGTGGCCCAGCAGACACGCTGGAGACCACCACCTGCTGTGGCCCAGGTGGCAGACCTCAATGACCTCACTCCCCATTCAAATAACCATCGTTCTCAGCAGCTGGGGCCCAGGGTATGTCTATGCCAGCGGCCAAGGCTGTGGCTGAAGGAGTTGCAATGGTATCACAATGGTAATGTCCAATGCCTCATGTATGGGCCAGCAAAATCTTAGCTAAAAAACATCTAAGGTATTCCACAGGCAGTGAACTTTACAGATATATCATTTTCTTACTAAAAAAAAAAAAATAAAAAAAAAATCCAGAAATACAGCTGTGAGCCTGTTCTGGAGCCATGCATTAGAACCAAAGTGACATAATGAATACAGGTTACTGGTTTGTACTCCACTTCACAGCTTCTAAGATAACACAAAATACAAAAGATAACAAAATGTCACATAGATTTAGCAGGCACATTCTATTTCCATCACGTTTAATTGCACTGAATTGTTTCAATAAACATAAATACAAAGAATATAAAGGGCAGATAATGGTACAGTAACAGATAATGGTAACAGTAACAATCTCTAGTTATCCACTCCTCTGATGACCCAAAATGAAAACAAATGTATCTAGCTGGGTGTACTATCGATGCTGATTTTTCTCACTTTTCCTCTAGTAATCTTGTACAATTTATTTTGTTTGTGGTTTACAAATTAGATAAAAGCAAACCAGTATCCTGAAATAGAGACTTATAAATGTCAAAATAAAAGCAAATTTGCTTGTGTACCACCAGACTATTCGTCTTATTAATGACTAGTCTTATTACATAAGATCTGCGTGCTGTGCATTTATAAACCACATAATCAGCTTCATTTGCCTTCAATCACATTCATGCCTTAACAAGCACTTACTGAGATAAGATGAATGGCATCACATATTTTGCCATAAGGTGTTTTACAACTCATACCTGGCTAGACAATGTTTATTCCTCAAACTCTCCCATAATTACAGATATTGCTTAAGTAACTCATGTGTGTGCTGGTGCTCTGAAGCACACCATGTAAACACACCTTGGAAGACTGACTTACCACCTGTGGGGGAGATGATATCATACTTCCTTGGTGGTATTACCATAAACCCTTCGTTCACATTCACTTGTAATACGAGACACGGGAAACACATGCTGCATGTAGCTAGAAGATAAAATGACACATCTCACTTTTTAATCATTTTGACTTTCCACAGCATAGCCAAGTTTTTTTGTTGTGTTTCTTTAGTGCAAGGTTCTTTGCCAATATTTCTTGTCTTCATTCTCATCCTCAATCTTTCCAAGATGCAGTTCTCATATGGCTCTCATGCTAGAAGGCGTGGGCATTGTTATAAAAGACAATCTTAGTGAAAATAAAGGCATTGCTCACATACACCATGGAAAAAAATGGTCTACTTAAACACGGAGGTTTAGCCTGAATCTTCTCATCTTCTCTGAAGATGGTCCAAGTCAAAAGAAATGCTACTGGGTGTGCTAAGCCAGAGAAGGTTTGTGAGAAGTGAAAACGCAAAGAACCTTACTGGGGTACAGAAATGCATCGTAACTTCCTCCAAATCCCACAGGAACTATTTCATGTGGCTACTGGGGAAAGTGCCTGATGACTGTGTGCAGTAATTAAATGAGTCCTCTTCATCAGCTATGAGCAGAGAAATAAATCGTGGTCACAGAAGAACTGCACATCTGTTGACTTCAGAGAGGAAATTAATCCTGGTAAGAACTAGTCTCTGCATGAGGGTTTTGCATGTCTACCAAGTTTCCTTAATTTCTCTCTTTCTGTTTTCTGTACAAAGCAGAGTGGACATTTTAAATGACAAAAGATATTGAAATATCTTAGTTCCACAGTCACTGGAAAAAGTTTTTGAAGAGATGGCTTGGGCAATTATTGAAGCAAAGAAATGAAAGATAACTTTGATGGAAAAGAGGGTCCTACGTGTGTACTCCACCCAAATATTCACACAGTGGTGAATTTTTCTGAACATCTAAACAGATTAGTGACCAGATGAGGAGGAGAGTTCAAGAATAATGTTTTCCAAGCAGATCATAAAGATAGCTCCTGCTGAAGCAGAAATAGCTGTTCCTGGGGACAAGTAACCCCTGTGTCATTCCCATGTGAACAGGAAACACTCTTAATCACCACAAGACTGCTATGATAATAAACTAATAAAAGCAATGAATTTCAAAGTCAGTTACACATCCACATACTTAGCTATTACAACTTCTTCATACTGTGTTTGTTCAATGTTTTCCATTACCTCACAAGAAATTGTTGCAGGACATATATCAAACATAAATTTCTTCCTGCTCTGAAAAGAGGGACACAAGATAGTGCAAATAGCAGTCCTAGGGTTGTGTGACATGAGATTTATCTCAAAAAATACAACTTTTTGTTCTACTCACTTGTGCTCATTTGGGTACCCTTGTCCAGTTTTAGGCTCTGGCTTAAAGAAAAACACATAACAACAGCCAGGTGCCTGGAAAAAAAGAACTGACAAGAATTGCCATATGTTTAAAAACTATAATCTACAAGGAGACTGGGAGGGTCCATCTGGAGAAGACTGAGGAAACACACCACATCTGACTTCAAATGTATTCAAATATATAAAGGCCTGAATACAGAAGAAGCTACTCTCTGGGTTCCTTGTGGGTAAGAGGTGGTGTGTCTGAAGCACAAGAAGGCA
>NC_048895.1:24093248-24122418 GCF_011077185.1 Oxyura jamaicensis
TAGTGTCAAAGGATGAAGGGGAATCTCCACCAGGGATGATTTTCAGGAGGGCTCAAAAAAACATCTTCTGGGGATGTTACGGGCATATTTGATCTGGGCTTGGGAGCAGCAGGGTGGGAATCCCTGGAGATCCTCCCCAGTCCTCTATGGCTCCAGCTCCATACTCTCCCTCCACAATTTCCAGCTGCTGTTTTTGGTCTCCCGGCCTCCCAAGCTGCTCCACCTTGCATGTGGGGACATGAAGCCAAAGAACAAGCAGTCACAGTGAGGAGCTTTGTGACCTCTGATAGCTCCCACACGTGTTGCTGGTACTGTGAACAGTGCATCTGCAGCTGAGGTCCTGCAAGTGAACCGTGCGCGTTTCTTCTCTCACGAGTCAGCACATGACCACATCCACAGCAGCGTGGGGTTGTTTGTCCCAGATGATACCTAACAGATGTAATAAAAGACTCACTCCCTGGCTGCCTGTGGAGCTGGCTATGTGTTTATTTCTATGGGTTTAAAACATGCTTGTTCTCTCCTCAGCCTTTCTTAGTAAAACAGGGAGTATCTGTACAAAGTTATCTGTCAGTGGGAACACTCAGTAAGGGTCTGCTTGAGCATCAGAAGATATTAGGTAAAATGGGCAGTGCCAGGCAAAAGTATGAAAAAAGGAAAATGAGTCCATGGATAGGAACAGAAGCAATTACATTTGTATTTTACTGTTGAGCAAGTAAAAAAATGTAAGGGGTGGCCTCTGGAAAGTCCCTAATCATGTTGATTCAGTGCTTGCCACTCTAAATTGGAATTTTAATAATTACTTAGCAAGTGTGCTGTACTGCTATGCCTATGAGTGATTGCGAAAGGGTCTGCAATTACCTCACAAGAAATGTTATTCACATTATTATCACTATGATCTATGTACATCTATGCAAAGAGAACTGCATCCCCAGGTGATCTATTTCAGGTGCTGCCTGGAATTTAGAAGTAACTACTCACACTGAGATTGTTCCTTCATAGGTTTAGCACTGACAGAGATGCTTATTCTATATTACAAACTGCTTTGCTGTGTAACCTGCACAGTTGCCTAAATCTTAAATCGAGGACAAATAACGGAGAGCTCACTCCAAATTCATCCTGCAATATGTAAAAAGGATGCCGTGGAGCAAAAGAGGTCAAGAAAAGGTATGTTAAAACCACAGTAAACAACCCATTTTAGAGTGCCTGATATGGGCTTAGTAAGCAGAATCCTCATGCTTATGTGTTGAAATAATAATTTCAGCTGAAATAATAATTTCAGCTGACCCTCATGGAACAGTGAGAATTGTATGCCTGGCAGAACAAGTACAACTCGACCATAGCACTCCACAAGGCAAGTATACTTGGAAAATAGATAAAAAATACCTTGGTTCTGTAAAACCACTACAAACTTGCTCTGTCAGTTCAAATCAGTCCAGAAAACTCTGAAGAGATCCCCAGATTTTATCCCAAAGTAGATAGGATTTATTCATACTGCTATTACCAGTAACATATATCCTTACACACCTGGCATGAAGGACAGAAAATCGATCAGATCAGTTTTGCCTGCCGTGGCATTAGCGTGCACCCATGGATCCCACAGCTGACTGTGCTGGGAGACAACCAGCTGGATGTGTGCTTCCAAGAAATAAGCGCTTAAAGGAGAGTTAAATAAAGGGCTTGTGGTTGTTGTTACCAGAAAGGAGAAATACTTGTCAATGTAAACATAAAAAATAATTGTAAAATCACCTATCAAGACTGCCAGCTAACAGGACGGAAAAAGCACTCAGATATGAGAGACATTAGTGGGACTAAGAGTGAAGTGTATGGGCTTGCAGAGAGCCGACGGCTACCTGGCTGCCCTCCACCTGCAGCGCTTGGTGAATGTGCAATAAAGTGCATAAATGTGTGCCAGGGCCACCATCACCTCTGCTCTGCTTAAACACGCAAAGCTGCATCAGGCCAGAACAATCCTGAAGTGGACTTCATTCCAGCTGGTTCACCCCCACCGAAACAAGGCAAAGCCATGTACGTGCTGACCACAGCAGAGAAGCAGGTTTTTAACTTGTCACAATCTTCAACGTGCAGCCTTTTCCAATGCTCTGTTTTCTTGGCAGAAAGTTTTTCCTAGTGGTTAAATCTTCCATAGTGGTCAGGTAAGTTTTGACCATACATCCATTGCAGCTGGAAAAAATCCCCAGTCCTCGTTACTTTTTATAACACCCATCAAAATACTGAAGGCCTTAGCATAAGCAAGCCAAAGAGTTTCCATCTCCTAAGCTTTGCTACAGGCCTCTGCTCTCTTCCTACCTCCCTCCCTCCAGTCTGTCCGTGTCTCCTGAATATGGTGCTTAAAATTGCAGAGTTCCCCTGCAGAGACTTCATCCAAGCAGGGCGAGACTTAGAGTCACCACACTCATCTTGAATATTATCCTGCTTCTTACCCATTGCAGAGCAAAATCTGCCTTTTACAACATCACCATCACTGTTTCATTTGTGATCTGTCATGACACCAGCATCTGGTGAAAATACTGTTAGGTAGAGAGCAGGAACCAAACTCACTTGCATCTAGTCCTCTGCACTTCATCTTGTTGGTGTCCAGTCTTCCCAAATCAGTGGCAACACTAAGCCTGTTTCCTGCACTCGCAGCCTGCTGAAGCTTTCCTCTCTCATTTGAATCCGTATGGAAATACTGGCTTACATGAAACGGCCCATCATTCTCCTAATTGAAATAACTTACAGAATGGTGTACTGCTTAAATCAAGGGGATAACTTAACATATGCTGAGTTTATCAACATTTTTCAAAGCTCTTCTTTTCTCAGCATTTCAAGAAATTTCCCATGCAAAAATACTTAGCGCAAGCTTGGCACCATCGCTTTTTCCACAGGCACTGTAAACGGCGAAGCTGTTGGTGTGCTGAAACCCTTGCTTAATCACACCTCCAGAGACTGCCTGCATCTCTCTCCCCCCTCACACCCAGCCTGTGTGCTCCCTTGGCAGCTGGAGGTGCATTACAGGCAGCTCTGCCCGCTGCAGCAGCAGGAGTAACACCAAGGCAGGTTGTCACTGCTGCTGGGTTTTAAGTGTGCACTGCTTCAGGCTCTGCCTTCAGCTCTGTAATCCTTATCCAATAAACTATCCTTGTTTGTTCCCCTGATCTAATGTCAAGTTCCCTATCCAGGAATTCAAAGTCTTCAGTAGGCAGAGGACTTGCCCCATGTTCCAGCAGTCACTGCTGTGTGACACAAGCACTGGAAATGCTGACTATGAGATAAATATCATAAACTCATCTCAGTCACTGGGCTTCCATCAAAAGCCTCGTAACCTTCAGCGGGACTTTCTTTTGCATCTACAAGTGAAACATGGGCGTGTTGCTTCTTCACAGCTTCTTCATACCTGCATCCTCATACTTCTTTTTGATAAAGTAAACCGGAATTACTTTAATAAAGGAAAAGAAAAATAATTTACAATGCTTGTCATATGCTCTTTCATAGCCTGTATGCTGGTGGGCTTTCTTGCCCAGGGGAAAGGGAAAGGTCGAGGCACAGAAATACCCAAGTCCTCTTCAGCTTTCGCTCCAGGATACACTTTATTATCTAAACATCAAATTCATAAAGTAACACAAAGCAAAGCTATTCCCTCATCCAAAGCCAGCTGCAGGGGCTCCCAAGCTTTCCATGCCAAAAAAAGGGCACACATCTCAATCTAAACCCCTGCTGAAGCAAGTGACAAGCAGGCAGCTTGTAACCCTTTCCTGACTGTTTAACCCTGTCACAACAGGGTTTGCTGTTGGGAACGTTTCCTTCCAGGGCTGGAACAGACAGCTTTACAGTCTTTCAGGTTTTCGAGCACACAGCACTGTAAAGGCTTGTTTTGTGCATCAGTACTTACAGCAGCACTATATAATTTTGTGGAACTTATTTAAAAATCCAGCCATGGAATGGTGTATGTATTATTTTTGTTTGTTTTTACAAAATTGAAAACTTTCTGTATCACAACAAACCTGTATATACGTTTTATCTTCGAGAAATATTCTGAGCACAGGAAGACCAGCCATGTGTTAAGAGTTCACGACCTCTAAGAAGCTGCTATTAGATGTGAGTTTTCTACATTCAGCCAAACCATGAAGATAAAGGGGGATGAATAAAAATGAAGATATGCAAAAATGTTGTGTATTTGGGATGCTTGGAACAGGAAAACATGACGGGAAGCAGAAAACTAAGAATGAAAAGAAGAATTTTTAAAATAAAGCCTGATCCTCAAAGGGGCAGATAATCAGAGGGATGCACACAGGAAGAAAGAGTCGAGTGGAGAGGAGAAATGTAAACACATTTATTTTCAAGGCTGCTTCACATAAAGGTCTTTCATAAGCAGACCATGGGTGCCTGCTGTGGGCTTCTGAAGACAGAAGGCAACTTTGTTTTGTTTGACTTAAAAATAGGATTTAAAAATCAGTCCCTCATTCGCTAGCCCACCAATTTAGACATCATTTTCCTGAGTGCTGGCTGCCCAAGTTCTGTCTTAACATGCTAAAGAACAGTGGTGCAGATACTAGGCAGCTCCACATTGAGTGTTATCACTCCCAATTTCATAGGGAAGCTGAGGCACAGAAAAGATTATGTGCTTATGTCCAGAAACATAAACTTAACATAAGCTTACTTTCTTACCAATGGGTCCATCTTGTCTTCTGCTATTTTAATAACCATTTAATGATTCCCTCATTTGGAAGAGTAGCACTTGACTCTCTGTACCTTGACCCACTGTCTCTGAGGGATGCGTGAGTACCAAAGTCTGCCCCGTAAGGACAAAACTGCATTTCACTCATGTCACGCTCACTTCTTGGGAGATAAGAGGTGGTGCTAAGAATGCATAGGATCTTTTCCATTTCCTAAACCTTCAGAAGAAATGTCTGATGAATTCCTTTGTCTCAGTCTTTAACACTGGGTTAAGACACATACCTGAAACAAAACCACTCAGGTTAAAGACTTGAAGGTAAGTTTATTTACCTGGCAGATAAAAACACTTCCCTTCTGCTTGAAGACCTAGCTAATTTGATGTGGAATCAGTGAAATGCAACTAAAAAAAAAAAAATAAATAAAAATAAAAAGCACCCAAACAAACACAATACATTACTAGGCTCTAGGCTTTCTGCTTGGTTCAAGATGAGCAAGTGAGTGTGAAGGATCAGGACTGGACACCACATCTCCTTGCAGTTTTCTGCTGTAACTACTAGACAAACCATGGCACACGGGAGTGGTGGATATTCTTTAAACTGTGTTCAGGGAGGCTAGCTCAAGTGCAATCTCTTCAAGCACTTTAGGGGGCTGAGACCTATGCCACAAAATGGATGCAGCCTTGGCAGTGTTGCATCCCTGCACACTCAGCACTGACCCCTCTGCTGCAAAGCGCCTCACCTGCAGCCTCCTCCTTCTCCTGCAAGCCTCTCCCCACCATGCCACAAACAAATAGGGAGGTGTAAATATCCTCTCTGCCATTTTCGCCTAATTTTCATTAAGTTTTTGTGAGATGAGTTGCAGGAGCAGCCAGGAGCAGGCTGCACCCCAGGTAAAAAGACCATAGACACCTTGAGGGCAAGACTGGTGCTCTGTGCAAGACTGAAATAGAGGCCTGCGCATAACCGGTAGGTTAAGTAGGAACTAAATCAGCTTCTGTCACTTTAAAACTTTCCTCCACCCTCCATAACCTCCATCCATCAGTTGCCTGCAGCATGTATATTGAGGAATCGCGTGCAAACGTTACCATAACCCAAGGCTTAACATAAACTATACTCTTTCAGGTCATTGGCAAATAACAGGTATATCCGGTTGTGCCTTTGTACTTGCCTGCACGCAAATTAAAAGCGCATGTAAAGTTACAATAATCAAAGTCAGTCAGGGGGAAGGGGAGGAGAGCAGGGGGATAATAACCAGGGGATCGGGTTATTTATCTTCACGTCGAAGCCACTGAGAGGAGCCTGCTTGCATGCCATTTACACCTCAAAAGAAAGACAGGGGCAAACCTGGCTTTTGGCCAAAGCCATCCCCCAGAGCGCCCCGAGCTGTGCCTAGTCCTGCCTTCTCCCTGCAGCTGGTAGAGCGCCCTGCTGCCTCCGCTGCTGCTGCTTCCCCACGGCCTCCTCGCTGCCACCTGGGCCGCAGGGTGAGGGCGTCCCGCTGGGACAGGATGGAGGCCAAGGCGGGCCTTCGGCCTTCCTCCAGGGCAGACCTTTGCTCTCCAGCTCCTTGCCGTGAGGGTGCACCTCCAGCACCGTGCAGCCTCTGTGGCTGCTTCACCCCCTGCGGAGGCGATGCCCACGGGGTGACCCCAGGACAAGTTCTGCCACCCAGATGGGCACGGGTAGGCATGGGTGGGCACGGGCTCCCCCGCTGCTCTCCCTCGAAGGGCAGGCATCAAGCCGTGGTCCTGCAGCCACCCGGAGCCTGGGTGTGGGCTGCTTGGGAAAGGGAAGAATTTACGGCAATTTCTTTCTGCCTTTCTCCCTTGGCGTGCCATGAGATTAACAGACATTAGTGAATGCCTCTTACCGGAGCGCTGCGACAAGACAAAACCTGCCCTGACTGGCACCTGCAGTCTGCTTCCCTTGTGGTCTTTGATCTGCCATTGCTGAAGGTTAGAAGACCTGAACGGCTCAGAAACAGACACTTCCCTTGGGTTTGCTTCCAAACGCTAGCAGCGATCTGCATGTGTCAGGAGTGTTTTCTTTCCCTGACGAATTTACCGAGGGGGCTAGAGGAAACCTTTATTACTATTGCTTGTCTTACAGGAGGAGGCAACTGTCTTGATGCAGCCATGATAGGGAATACTGTAAGTATCCTGTGCTCAGTTTTCCGCATTGACCACAGATACCACAAAGGGAGTTTCCCTTATCCCCTTGGTTTGACTCGATTTTCTCTAATCCTTTCTTCAAATTAAAAAGCGCGCAAATAAACAACTCCCATTTCCCATACCCCAGGGAAGAGCATGAATAATTTTATAGGCTAGAGTATTACCCGCACACATCCCAGTCCTCAGAACTTGAGTCATTTCATTTACCACTAAAATGCAGTTACTGCTGGAGGCAAATACACCAAACCCTTGCGCAACAGGGTGAAGGAAGCCAAGAAAGCCCTACTGCAGAGGATGTGCAAACCTTTCTTGAGCTAGCTTTAACAGCCAAGTCACTGAAGGCCCATTTGGGATTCCTGCATTTACATCTGATGGGACATTTCAGCAAAGCCAAGGTAGCCAGACTCTTTTTGGAGGAAAATTTGTGTGAGGCTTCTTCACAAATACTACTGACCTTCAGGAATGAAGGAAGGAAGGGGGGTGAGCATGTTCCCTGGTGCATTTGACAGGGGTGACATTTTTAAGGGGTGACATTTACAAGCATCTGCTTGACTGACATGAAATTTCTTAGCTCATGACATGATTTTTCTTTGGAAAATCCCAGCTAAGGGCCTGTCTCTTCGTGTTTAAAAGCTAGGGAAAGCCCTCATGATGCACACACCTTTGTGTCCCCGTTTGGTTTGTCAGCCACCTTGGCAATCAGTTTGTGCCCAGCACAACCTCCTCTCTCAGAAAACCTGAAAGAAGTAGGCTTAAGTAAAGGATAACGTTTATTTAAAACACTGTAAACTCTACATTACAAAAGTTCAATCACTTGGACCAGAAATTAGCCCAGACCCCAAATTCAAGAACTCCTTTAAGCAGCAAGATTAGAGGTGTCATAACAGGGGACAAAGTAATGGTCATACCTCCATGCAGCTCCTGTACCTAGGTCAGACCTGCAGCCCCCACCACACCACCAGATTTATTCTCTGAAAGAAGGAGAATTCTGAAATTCAGCTTGGATTGCTCTAGAGACTGCTAAATTTAAATTGTGTTGCCTATTGTAACATTTTGAAGAGCAATTTTTCTGCCAAGGGATCAAAGGATGGTGCACAAACAGAGCAAACTGAAGAACCCAAATGACCAATATATGTGTCATGAGAAATTATTACTTGGGAAGTGGTGAGCTGAACATTCATACGTCGGTTTAGCTAATGTCTAAGACACCTAAGACATGTGATAGGAAAACCCATGTTCTCATCAAAGACCCGTAAGGTCCTTTCTTCCATCTGTGCTTTCCCATCTTCTCTCTGCAGGCAGCATTGTCACAGCGTCTACTGGCAGAGTTCCCTCAGCCAGAAACTCCAAGTCACCATCACTTATAACTTTGTCCAACTCCAGTCATCTGGTCTGAAACTTCCTATCCCAGGAAAACCCATGTTTCATGTTATAGTTTTAAAAATGTTCAATCTAAAAACAGTTGAACCTGTTTATAAGAACAAAGAAAATAAGTGTTCATGTTAGAACTTGGTGGTGGCCTTTCCTTTGAAATGCTTTGTACCCTCAAGCTTTAAAGCAGGGACTTGACATTTGTCCACATAATGTATTTTCTCTCAAATTTGTGCTTTTTTACTCCTCCCTTGATAATTCACTCAAATTTGGACAAATTTCCAATCTCTAAAAAGCCATATTTTGCACATCTATAGTAGAGACTTTGTAGAACTTCACAAGTAAAACTCCAAAACTTCACCCATAGAGAATATATTTCTGCCTGTGAGTGAGGCAGACTTTGCTTTCAGTTGTAGCCTGGAGATGGTTTGAGCTACCATCCATCGCTACACTGAGCATACAAATACACTGGCATTTGCTGAAATGGCAAATATTAAACTCCTCGAGTTAATAAAGCAACAGGACTACAACCTCCACATCACAGCTACTAACACAGCACCCAGCAAAGCCTGGAAAACAAATGAGAATATAATATTACTGCTTGGTAACACATTAACATTATTAGTCCCAAATGTTACTACTGTTTTTAAGCTCTGGTGTGAGCTATCACACCGTCCAGGCTGTAAATTTTCTATAATTCAAAATACGGGTGGGTCCTGACAGCACAGCCCTTGGTTCTGCCAAACCCAGAACAGCGTGGTGATGTGACACTGCTTGATGCCGCCAGGAGTCTCTCTGCTAAAGAGGGACAGTGAGCAGGCACAACAGTTTGCCCACTCATCACATTTCGAGAACAGATGCGAATCTTGAGCAGGGTCTAAGCTTTCCTAAATATTGCTGTCATGTCTGTCTTTCAAGTGTCTCAGGATACTTTAATAAAGAGCATTTGTGTAGCAGAAATACACACACACAATATGCCACAAATTAGTGTCCAACAGCGTGTAAATTAGATTTCACTCTTTTGCCCCACAGCAGAAGATAGTTTAAAAGGCTACTCTGAGGGTAGCCTCAAAGCAATCAGCTCTTTGTTTTCCTCTTAAGGAAGACTTAGCTGCATGGTTACTTCTACTACTGTCAAGGAAAGACCGCACAGTTTGGAGAGAAACGCCTGAATTAATTATAACACTATGCCCTCATTTTCTGCAGTCCCATTTGTGTGTTACCTGTGTGGAAGCAATCTCCAATGCATGCCTTTATGTTGCAAATAACATGGAAAATGCAAACAGATGGAGAGGCGACAAATCAGACCAGCACTGAGCTGACTCCCAGCGAGTACTGGGAGGTTTCTTCCCTTCCCTCGGCAGCTGTGGGAACTCGGATCAGGGCTAGGAGCCCAACTGGGGCTTTGCAATAGCCAGGGAGAGCTGGAAATGTGAGCTGGGAAGTCAGTGGGAATGCAGGGAAGAGCAGAAGTACAAGGAAAGCTGCAAATTAATGAAGGTTAAGAATGTGATATGTAACCACAACATATATACTTAATAAGCATGCCAAAAAATGCTTTAATTTAGGCCATGGTAAGCACATAAATAACCCTGAATTATGGAGCTGCAGCTGGCTCCTGTGCATGCCTGGCGCCCTGAGCAGTGCTGAGGACATGGCTCCTCACATTTTGCTGGCATCTCGTCCTTGGCATCATGGGAAAGCCACCAAGCTGAGGAAAACCAGGATCGTGCAGCAGACATGATCTCATTATCTTCCACACTTGTGGTAGCCTTGCCTTGGGTTAGTCTTAGCACTGAGCAGTTCTGTGTGGCATAGACAGCCCTGAGCATGCGGGTACATCTCCGTGGCGCAGAGCAGCAGGTGCCAGCTCTGGACCCAGCTGTCCCAGGGGATCCTGATAGAGCAGCTGCTGCAGATCTTCTGCTCCTGGATCCAAAACTTCTTGAAGCATAGTTGTAACTCAACATCGTGCTGGACTCCTGTGCAGGCATAACCTGAGCAAACTCTTGTAATCGCAGAGGCTTACGCGGGTCAAGTTCTGATTGTTTCAGTGGTGATTTTCCTGACTTCCGTCAGTATAGTTGAGATTAGAATTGAGCTCAAAAGGTAGAGTAAAATTTTAAGCAGCAATAGGATAAAATTTTATGCAATAGAATGTTGCATTAAAGCTTCCAAGTGATCTGTGTTTTATAACGACGCTACTTGTTTCTTCATCTGCTATAGTATTGTGCAACATTCAGACACAGGCAATCGGAAACAATATTTCCAAGGGATTATTTAACGGAGAATGGGCTGGATCACTCTATAAACCGTAAACAATTTGTACAAGCTCTGCACCGAAGCAATTCCAGGATAAAACATTGCTCAACAGTTGTATAATCTGCCTTAAGGATTTGTAAAATGAAGAGTGAGAACCCAGGTACAGGAAAGAGCCAAAGGAACCCAGTGAGAGGGGTTCTCCATGGCACACCACAAAAGGAAGAGGTAAGGAAAGAAAAGGAGACTATGACAAGTCCTTGAGAAATTCCAGTTGCTGCTCAAGAGGATTTATGTGCAGCGGCTCCTAACTGACCTTGCCAGTACCCAAAAAAGCGGCCAACGGCTGTCACAGTTCGAAGAAAAACTGAGAACTGAGTCTGCAAACCCTTATTTAGGTAAGTAGCTCTTAACACTTGCATAAAAACCTGGTAAGGGCTAAGAGGTTTTCTTGAAAAAGGGAGGACGGTGGCGGAGAGCTGAAAAGTTCCTCTCAAAAGGCAAACGAAGCCTCTCCAGGTTCCGCAGTTCCTCTCCCTTTACCAGACTTTCACCTCCGTAACAAGGGCTCTTGTCCACCTACAGAAAGCACCTCTGTTCAGAACTGCAGGGGTACTGATGTCCCCACAGACTCTGCCAGCCCCTCCATCTGGCATTCCTGTCAAATCAGTCAGGATCTTTAACAGATTAAGCCTGAATTCCTTTCCCTTAATCCCAAACCCACCCACTTCTGCCCCTTCAACTGCTTTCCTCTTCCATATCTCACACTGAATACGTTTTTCTAGGCCTCAGAAAAAAAAATCACTCTAGGCAGCGTACATTTTCAGCGATTCAGCCTTTAGTTCTGACCAAAAGTAGCTTTGCCTCAGAAATTTGGGACTGGCTTCAGCAGTACCTGTGTCTGAATAAAGCCCTGGAATTTGGAGGAAAGAAGCATGCATTACCTAAGAGCAATTCTGATCTTTGTGCTGCTAGAAACACAAGAAGAGAAGAAGAGTGAATAAAGAGGTAGGCAGGAAGGCAATTTGTGGAGTATAATGAAGACTGAGGCTGCTCCCTCTTTTGTAACGCATCCACTGGGGTGATTCACCCAGACTATGCTTGGCAGTAAGGGACTAATGAAGGTCACACAGCATCAGCGCCTAGAAAATTGGGCGAACTTTTATCGCATACAGCCATCGTAACACTCAGGCTAAAATGTAATAGCAGCCTGAGACTGTAAATACCTTGTGAGCACAGCACCTAGTGCAGGGGCTCCAGCTGGTTCCACCACCAAGGAACAACACATCTAAAAGAGATTTTTCTTTCTTTCCTCTCTAATAGTGACGGAATTCCTGAAGACCAAAAAGAAATGGGAAAAAATAGAGCAAAATACTTTCGTACAGTATAGAAAAAAATGTACCGGGACCTGTAAATAACTCCTGGGCTCAGGACTTATTTACAGCTACAAATAATGCCCTAAGCTGTGTCTCTGCAGCTCCCAGCACGTCCCCTGCTGTCACCTCCTGCTGAATGCTCTTCCTCCTGCCCACTTCAACCAGGGCTTGGCCACCTCGCAGGCGTTATTTCTTTGTAAGTTTGGATTTACATGGGAGCTGGAATGGAATCTCCTCTGCTTGCTCCAGACTAAATGGCAGTCTCTCAGAGTGCAATGCAACTAGTTTACGTGCTGCTTCCAAGGCAGGATTTAGGGACTTACTAAGTAGAGCTGTAATGTCTGGGTTTTAGGCAGTTGACTCCCACAGTCACCAGGAAAAAGCCAAGTTCTCCTGCTGGCAATGGCAAATGCCCAGCAGTACATCCCAGAGCTCCAGTAACTGCTATAACCAGCCCAGAAACAGCCTTTGCAGGGAGAAGCCCCTGTCTCTTCTTCGACGTGTGAGTGATGAAGGAGGGAGGGGTGGCTGTCAGGGTGGGACAGGCCACCTAGCCACAGCTGAGTAGCTACAGCACATGAAATTCGCTTTCTACCTTACGGTGGTGGGGGAGAGATCAAAGCCCAGGTCTCTCCCCAGGCTTGTTGCAGCCCTCAGGCCACAGGGACATAGGTGTGTGTCGCTCCCCTTTGAAGATGGTTCATGTGCAGGGATGGACTGTGGCTTCCAGCTCACCCCAGAGACAGGGTGGGAGGAAGAGAGCTTACTTCTGGCACTGCGAGGGAAAGCTCTGACACCTCTGTCACTTGGCAGTAGCAGGAAGAGGCAGCACAGCGCGTACTGAGGCACACAGACGGGATTTTAGAGACATGCAGAGAGACGTGACCGATGCTGGCTTGAGCAAGAGCCGTGCTGCTGTCTGGGGGAGCCCAGGGCCGTGGCAGCAGGCAGAAGCGCGCTCCTTCACAGGGGAAGAAGCAGCAGAGCCCCGGCCAGGGTTGGGATCGCACTCCGAGCTGGGCTGCCTCCCAGCACCTCATTTAGCCTAATCCCCAAACGCTACCAAACCCCCTTTATTGCACTCACGATATCTGACAAAGAAGTTCCCATTCTTTATTTTTCCTCTCCCCACCAAACACCCCAGAGAAGCGAGACCTTTCCCTTTCCCATCTCAAGGGCTTCCCTCACTCCGGGCCGGGGCTGCAGCCCCCGTTCCCCTCCGGGGCCGGGCGGAGGGGACTGAAGGGCTAAAAAAACAAACCCTCCGAGGCCGGAGGGCGGCGAGGCCGGCGGGGTGCGAGCTGCCCGGCGCTCCCCCGCCGCCTTCCCCCCGAGCCGCTGTCAGGTACGGCGAGGAGGGGTAGGGGCCCGGGGAGGAGATGGCTGGAGGCTTTCCAGCCCCGGCTCACGCAATGCAAACTCCGCACGCAACGGGGAGGCGACAGGCGGAGGAGGGGGAGCTCGGCAGCTCCCTCGAGCCCCCCCGAGATGCAGGGAGACGGTGCCTCCTGACACAAGAGGGGCTGCTGCGAGCCTGCCGGCCGCTCTTCTCCGCCGCAGCTTCTGGCCCGAGAATTAAAAAAAAAAAAGATGGGAAAGGAAAAAAACAAAAAAAAAAAAATAGAAAAATAGAAAAAAAAAAAAAAAAAGCATCCGGCGGCTCAGCCGCTCGGCTTGGCGACGGACCAAGGGCGGCTGGCAAATAGCGGCGACCCCTCCGGCCAGGGGAAGGGCCATTTGTCAGCGGGGCCAACTGCGGCACGCCCGCACCGCAGCGCACCGCGGATTCCGGGGCATTTAAAGCCGCGGCTTCCCATGCCAAGAGCCCAGGAGAGGCTGCTCCGGTTCAGGCTTCGGATCGGTGGGACGGCCAGCCCCCCTCTCGCCCCCTGAGCCCCCCACCCCCCTCTCCCTTGGAGGCTGCGGGGGCTCCGTCGCGGCTCCCGGCTGCGGGCAGGTGGCTGCCGGCGGGGCGAGCTCCGAAGGTGACAGCGGCTCCATGGGGGGAAGGAGCCGGGGCTCCCGATGAGTTTCCCAGAGCCCGGGATCTGAACGCCGCGCTCTCCGCAGCTGCCCGGCTCCTCTCCATCCTCCCCGAGGGCTCTGATGGAGGCTGCGTGCAACAGGTCAGTGCTGCCGTCTCCCTCCTTCTCCCCCGCGCCGCTTCGGGCAGGCTGCGGCACACGGGGGGAGCGCAGCCCCCGGGCACCTCCGGTCGCCGAGGAGTGGGGCCGGGGGCAGGCTCGGCCGGTGGGGGCTCCGCGGCTCTTTAACTCGGCGGAGCGATGCTGAGCGCCGGGATGAACCTGTCTGCGTGCGGGGAGATCGCCCGGCGAGAGCATCCTCCCCTGCCCCAGACGTTTACTCCGCTGCAAACCTCCCCTAGCAGGGGGGAGAAAGCAGCGGCCCCGCCGCTTTCGATCCTTTATCGTTGATTATCCCGTTTTATTGATTCTTTTTGCACAGGACCCAGGCGGGCGCGTAGCGGGGACGCGCTGCCACCCCAGCGCCCGGCCGGCCGCCTGCGCGCCGCCGTGCCCTCGGGCTCCCTCTGACCTGTCTCCTTCCCTTGCAGCATGGCCCTGGAGAGGCTGGGGGAAGCCCTGCGCGGCCCTCCGGCCCCGCAGAGCTGCCTGCTGCTCCTCCTGTGTCTGCTGGCCGCCGTGCACCTGGGCAAGTTCCTCCTGCAGCAGAGGCGGCGGCGGCGGCAGGGCCAGCGCCGGGGGCCGCCGGGCCCCTTCCCCTGGCCGCTGATCGGCAACGCGGCGCAGCTGGGCAGCGCCCCGCACCTCTCCTTCGCCCGCCTGGCCGGCACCTACGGCGCCGTCTTCCAGCTGCGCCTGGGCCGCTGGCCCGTGGTGGTGCTGAACGGCGAGCGGGCCATCCGGCAGGCGCTCGTCCGCCAGGGGGCCGCCTTCGCCGGCCGGCCGGCCTTCCCCTCCTTCCAGCTGGTGTCGGGCGGGCTGAGCCTGGCCTTCGGCGGCTACTCGGAGCTGTGGAAGCTGCACCGGCGGGCGGCGCACGCCACGGTGCGGGCTTTCTCCACCGGCAGCCCCGCCACCCGCCGCCTGCTGGAGCGGCACCTGCTGGGCGAGGCGCGGGCGCTGGTGGCGCTGCTGGTGCGGGGCAGCGCCGGCGGCGCCTTCCTCGACCCGTCGCGGGTGCTGCTGGTGGCCGTGGCCAACGTGATGAGCGCCCTGTGCTTCGGCCGCCGCTACAGCCACGGCGATGGCGAGTTCCTGCGCCTGGTGGGGCGCAACGAGCAGTTCGGGCGCGCCGTGGGCGCCGGCAGCCTGGTGGACGCGCTGCCCTGGCTGCGCCGCTTCCCCAGCCCCGTGCGCGCCGCCTACCGCGCCTTCCGCGACCTCAACCGCGACTTCTACGCCTTCGTCCGCCGAAAGTTCCTCCAGCACCAGCGCAGCATGCGGCCCGGGGCCGCCCCCCGCGACATGATGGACGCCTTCATCCGTCTGCAGCGGGAGCAGCCGCGCCTGCAGCTCGAGCACGTCCCCGCCACCGTCACCGACATCTTCGGCGCCAGCCAGGACACGCTCTCCACCGCCCTGCAGTGGCTCCTCATCTTCCTCATCAGGTGCGAGGGGAAAGGGGAAGGGCGGAGGGGTAACGCGCTGCCTCCCGTGCGAGTCGGGGGGGCTGAGAGGCGTCGGGAAGAAAATCACAGCTGGACAGTAATAGAAAAAGGTGTAGACGCAAGAAACACGGTGAAGAAATCACACCTAAACAGTAATAGAAAAGGGTCTAAAAGAGTACGCAGACTAAGAATAGGATATTCATAAAACTCTTCTGAGCACTGTTAGCAGGGATTTCTCAAAGCATGCAGACCTCCATGGGCGCGTAACATGCCCGGCGATAACAAACCCTGTGCTGGCTTCTCGGAGTCACACACACAGCTGAAAAACCAAGTTGTCGTTCTGCCAGAAAGCCCCATATTTAAAAAGTAATGTTCGCTATAGAATGAAACTTCAAAATTGGATCAGCTTCAACACATTTTAAGTTAATTTCATTTTTTACATTAATGTCATATGTAATCGTTTTTCAACGTGAAAATTGAGCAAACCTTAAATGACACCACCGCATGGAAATTTGGGATTTCGCAAAGTTTTCCATCAAGATCTACATGAGCAAAGTTTAAAAATATTGCAGGAACAAGCTGCCTGATTTAGAGCAGAGATGAGGATCTGTGAAAAATGGGTTATTTAAAAAGCAATACTAATAAAGAATACTAAATCTTTTGAAAGTGTTATGTATGTACACACGCTTACTTTAAATGGCAGGTATCCCAAAGTGCAGGCCAAAATGCAAGAAGAAGTGGATCGGATTGTTGGGCGAGACCGCCTGCCGTGTGCTGAAGACCAGCCCCACTTGCCCTACATCATGGCTTTCTTGTACGAGTCCATGCGGTTCAGCAGTTTCGTGCCCGTTACCATCCCACACGCCACCACGACCAACACCTTCATAATGGGCTACCTCATTCCCAAGGACACCGTGGTATTTATTAATCAGTGGTCGGTGAATCACGACCCAGCAAAATGGTCCAACCCAGAGGACTTCGACCCAACGAGGTTTCTGGATGAGAACGGCTTCATCAACAAAGATCTCACTAGCAGCGTGATGATTTTCTCGCTGGGAAAGCGTCGGTGCATTGGAGAGGAGTTGTCCAAGATGCAGCTATTTCTCTTTACCTCCATACTGGTGCATCAGTGCCATTTTACTGCTAATCCAAATGAGGATCCTAAAATGGACTTCACTTATGGGTTGACCATTAAACCGAAGCCGTTTACCTTGAATGTTACACTTAGAGATACTATGGATTTGCTTGATAAGGCTGTCCAGAGACTGCAAGCAGAGAAAACAGCCAATGAAAGTCAGCTGTCTGCAAACACCTAAGCACCGAGCCTCACATCTAAAGATACTCCCTCTCTCATTTTAGAATTAACTAAGTTATAGTTTGTTTTGCGGATCTTTTTTTTGGAAAACAGCCAGCATTGCAAGGAACAAGAGCAGAAAAAACAAAACAAAACAAAACAAAAAAACTTCACAAGACGTAATTCAGGACTCTAACTCTTGAAGGAGAGCCAGAGGAATGATTTAATATATTAAATGTTAACAAACATATGCAGTTCGAAAGCAAGACCTTAATTTCCTTGCATGTTCACAGAAGTTGCGATAGTAAAGTACATTTTATCTACTGACTGGTTGGATGGAGCACCTCTGGAAACAGGTGGTACAACCCTTTCCGTGTCTCCATGCACTGTGCCTTAACTCTTTGTCTTTAGTGACTCTACATCCCAAAGTAAAATCTTGTACTAACAAAACAAAACACACAGAAACCAACCAGCCAAACGCGCTCGGGATATTGTAGCCTCCATCTGAATTACTGTACTGGAAAGAGCCATAAGCATGTGGCAAGCCCTGTGTTGGGACTGCTGGGGATGTACATTAATGCCTCAATAATAAATGTTTAAATGAGTTTTGGTAAAATGCCAATGTAAAGTCTTGCCTTTAGCATTCCAAAGTGTTTACATAAATGCCTTTTTTTAAAAAAAGACTTGCTTATGAGCACAACATTTAAAAATACAATTCATATTTTATATGAGAACGAACAGAATGTCCTGCTACAATAACTCTTTGTTAAGTTTTGAAAGGAAAGGTCAAGTTTGATAAGTCACCAAATGGCAAACGTGATATAATCCATATGGTAATATGTTCATTAGCATGAAGAAAAGAGATATTTGAATTAAAAAGCTCTTGTGAAGGAAAAGCTGAACTTTCTGTTTCTCTGGCAAAGTATTAATGCCCTGTCCCTGGGCACACAGTCCATTTACGATTCACACGTTCCAAGGTATGTAGAAGTGAGAATTTGGGGGTTCTACATTGAAACACTTGAGCCACAAGCCTCAAGTAATGCCTACAGCAAATACAGGCCGGCTCACCACTCATTCTGTCTGTTAGGTTGAGTTTAACGGCGCATCCAAAAATTAACTACACAGTTTGAGCATGATTTGCTTGGAACAAGGTCTCAGAAGAAAAACTAACATTACACGTCCTGATTGTTGTACCCGTTAACTGAAGAAAAAAGTACTTCTGACTTTTTGTGTGTGAGGCAAGTGACAAAGTAAAGCATACACATGAAACTTTATGGCCTTGAATCTCTGGTTAATGTTGGTGCGCACAAAGCAGCCTGTAATTCTCTGAGGAACAAGCCATCAAACGTAAATGCCTGATTTCGAAAAGTGTTGTGCATTTCCTAGGAGATACAGATCACCATATGACATCCATCAGAAATGAGTGTACCTCACAAACCAAGGTGTTTGCAGACCTAGAAAAACAAGGGTGCAAAGTGAGGTAGCTCTGTGACACCCAAGCAATTCAAGGCTTGCAGGGCCAGGTCTTCCCATAGATGGCCACTCTTAATCACATTGGTAGCAGTGACTGTGCTCATACTGCGATAGGTAAGAGCTGGGCTGGTGGCACCATCCTCACTTTCTCAAGTAGGAACTTCACTGCTGCTGTTTTAATAGCCTGCACCAAGTTTAGCAGTACTGCTCCATAGCCCCACACAGCAGTGCTGTAACCATTTCAGGTCTCTGATTTCATATGGCATCAATCCCCTTTTTTCAAAGCTTAAAAACACAAACAAACAACAAAACCCTCTCTTTGCCATGCAAAAGGAGTAACCTCAGGTGTTTTTCTGAATTATGTACAAGTCTGTGATATCCCAGAACTTAGCCTATACCTGTGAAAAGCTTTATATGATACTCAACATTTTCATATCGAGAGCTGCATGAGATGAAATGCTAGCAAGGCAGTTTTCTTTGTACCTAAGTATCACTATTAAAAAAATATAAAGGATATAATCTGCAACTGAATAGTTAATCTAACTCATGGATCACTCATTCATATTTTAGTAAAAAAAAGGCTTTTGCTATTTTGTACTCTTCCAAAAGCTTTACCTACTCATTGGCTGCTCATGGAGCTCCCATCCACACTGCTCGTGCCTGTCAGGGGGATCACACACTCTGTAGCTGCTGGTCAATTAGTGCCTCGTGTAATCTGTAAAGTTACTCGAATTTAGCAGGACCCATTTAGAATGTATGCAGTTGTTCAGTGAGCTAACTTTTGTGGTCATTTTGAGATCAGTTGTGTTACCAAAATATTAAATAAAGTTGTTCTTATATTGGTGTGGCTTGGTTTGTGTGTGACTTACTAACATTAAGATAAAATTATTGTTACTGATCTGAAAAGCATTGTTATTTTAGAGCTTTGCTGTTCATATACCTTTCACCCTCTACCCTCTGGATGCTGAAGTTTTCTCCTTCTTGCCCTTGCAGCTTGTCAGGCCTCCCTGCCTGATCACTGCTTGCCACCTGCATTCACACGCCGTGCTAACAGCAGTCCCTGCTGCTCGCCTCAGCAGCGCTCTCAATTCTCTCATGTCTTTGGCTTTCTTCTCATACCTGCCAATCTCTCCTCAGCCTGCATGATCTGTGTTATCTTCTTCCCTTGGGCATTTCAGATTACTTCTACCTCCCCTGATTCAAGCCTATAAAATCATTTTTTTTTAATTTTAATTTTTATTTTTTTATTTTTTCCCCCCTTCTTTAGCTAGTGCTGACATCCATACGTTCCTGACAGCAGGTTCCCACCACCACCCATGGGACCAATTTGTGCCATTTTGGCCTCAGTGTATAGTCAGGAGTGCCAGGAAGGAAACCTCAGGGCCAAACAGACCTCACCGTGCCCCCACAGCACAGCCTCCTACAAAGTCAAGGAACACCAACAAAAGCTGTGCAGACTTGTACTGGGTCTGGCTAGGATGTTACCTTTCCCTGCAGCAGCCCATCCAGTGCTGCGCTCTGCACTTGTAGCTAGAACAGCAGTGGTATCACACTGGTGTTGTGTCTGCTGCTGAGCAGTTCTGGCACACATCAGGGCTCTCTCTGACCCTCCTAGGGGGTGGGCAAAAAAGTGAGAAAGAAACATCAGCAGGGCAGCTGACCTGAACCAACCAAAGGGATATTCCATACCATATGATGTCACACTCAGCAATAAAAGGTGGAAAAAGGAAGAAGAGGGGAGGGGTGGGCTCTCGTTGCAAAAACGTCTGTCCTCCTCCCGAACACTGGCTACATGCGTTGAGGCCCTGCTTCAAGGACGTGGTCAAGCATCGCTCATTTGTGGGAAGTAGAGAGTAATTTCACTTCCATATAGCATTTACTTGTTTTGTTATTCCCTTTCCCCCTCCCTCTTCCCCTTTCCCTTTAGTTGAATTGTTTAATTAATAATATTTCCTTAATAATATTTTTTGTCTTTAATTAAATCATCCTTATCTCAACCCGTGAGTTGTTCTTTCCTTTAGTTCTTCCCCTCCTCATCTGAGGAGGGGGAGTGAGAGAGCAGTTGTGGTGTTCAGCTGCCTACTACGGTAAAACCACCACAAGGCTGATGAGGGGCAGCTCCCTGGTGGGGTGGGGTTTCCCCCCCCCCCCCCCCCCCCCCGAGTTTCTCCCTCATGGGGCAGGATTCTGAGTACTGGACGAGTCGGTGAAAGGAGAAGAAGCACAAGCTGAAGATGACTTTCAAACACCACCTAGAAGGAGCTAAGGACCCAAGGAGTTGATTCAGTGTCCAAAGGCACCCATACAGCTCATACGTGGCTGGAGCTGACCAGCAGGGGACTAAATAAATAGAGAAAAGGCATCCTCCCTGGGGCAAGGCCCAGGAGCAGCGCTGTACGCTCGAGATGCTGCTGCAATCGTCACCCTTCCCATTAATTTCTAGGTATTTTTCTGCTTATCAGCTGTCCACAGCTGAAGCCTGGACTCCCTCTTCAGTGCTGGCAGCCACATTTCTAAAGCAAAACCTGCTCCCTTAATGTCAAAAGATGCAGTGCTAATGGCAGCCAGAAGTTGGCATGAAGAAGCCGTACTTGGAGAGATTTGTGGAGATCACTGCAAAGCTGTGTAACAGAACTGAACATTTCTGACTGCATACTGTAAGCCAGTAGCAAGTGTTAGGGAAGTAGAACAAAGACTAACAAAGCAAGTTAGCTTAAAACTTTTTTTTTTTTTTTTTTTTTAAATTCTGCATTTCCATTTATCTCCATTTTTCATCTGTTTTATTAGAACAATTGGTAGAAATGCCATCATTTTCAAATCTGGGCAAGGTCACATCCAACAGCAGGTCACGCACATCTCATGAGTTTTCCTGTTTGCACTGTTACTGTCTCACTCACCAGCCTGTGACTGGATGTCATCATAGCAACACTAGACAAAAACACGTCGTTCTTTCTTCATGAAACACAGCACAAAACAAATAGAGGTTAAGCAGCTGTATTCAAGGCAAGTGTTTTCCCATTTCAATCTTCAAGCTCAGGTTGCAGTGTTTTCCATGGGCCAGGAAAGGCAAATGTCAACTCACGTCTGCTTTGCGTGTGCACACTTAGTCCGTCTCCCAGAATTTTATAAAATCCTTAACTTCAGATCAAGTGATTTAAAAAAAAATTAAAAGGACCAGGAATCTCAGGGAGAATTCAGGATGATCATGTTTCTTGGAAAACCAGCAGCTGTCAGGCCACCCCACTAGGTAACATGGAGGGGAAGCAAGTAGGCTGACTAGCAGAGGTTGGATGGAGTACATTTGTGCTGCTCAAGTGCACCATTACATTCCTCGTGAAACCAATGCTTAAACTTGCTGGCCTCAGCAGGAGACAGTTCAGGGCGGCTGAAATAGATGACAATAATATAACAGTAAGGAACAAAACTCTTCAGGAACAACCACTGCTAGAGGGGGATCAGTCCAGGATCTGGGGATCAGCTCTCGGTTCCAGCATAGCCATGGCACAATGTTACTAAAAACAATGTTTTTGTGAGCGGCAGGGACCAGGTGTAGGTCTGACTGTAGGAAATGGGTTCAGATCACCCAGGCAGAGCAACCCAGGCAAGTGGGAGCTTACATATTGCCTGAGAAAAGTTGAGGACCACGGGAAGAGAATAGTTAACATTTGCCTTCACTGCAGCTTGGCCAAATTTCACATAGACCTCCCATTCACCCACACAAAGATTTTGAGTCGGGATAACACAGAAGGTGGACTTGGCTGTTTCATGGGTGAAGAGAAGGGCTGGATTCTCAACGGTGCCATTACTTTGGTATGCAGCACCACACAGATGCGGTGACTCAAGTTTCAACAACTCTGCTGTTTACTGCTCCGCATTTCTGCGACTTTTTTTTCTTTTATGTTCCAGTCACTTGTACTCAGACCAGGCCAACTCACTTAACTGCCAGGTGACAAACTTACTGCTGAGCCAGAGAGCATTTAGGAAGACTGTAGTCAATGCTTTGATAGTCCTCCCTCAGGGCTTTTTGCCAGCTTTTCAGACAGCTCCACTAACCAAAAAATTCCTTGTTAGTGTTGCCCTGTCCTGCAATACGTAGAACAGGTCTGGCTCCCATTCGAAAGGGCTACGTTAGAGATAACTAAATCAAATGAGTCTATCAATACCCTCCACTCTTTATCCATGTTGAAATGCTAAGGATACTTAATGGTCTGTGCAGTAAACTTGGAAAACTCAGGATTCTGAGGCATTTCAACTGCAACCATGCAGAGGGAGGGAGAGTACACACAGGAGACTTGTCAGAGGTGCATAAATCAACTGCAGAACTATATAGGAGTGGCTGAGAGCTAGCAGAGGAAAATACACTTCTAACATGTAGGAAGACCCTCCAGCTAGGGAAGAAGAGAGCACAGGACCCCTGTCAGGGGAAGAGGTGGTGGGTTTTGCTCTGCTTGTACACACGGTGTGCCAGGGTTCAGATGTAAGAGTTCCACGTGGTGTTAGAGAGGCTCACTCACAATGGCGGGGAACGTCAGAGAGCTTTGGACAAACCAGGCATGTCCAAATACTAATTCCTTGCTGCCTGTTAACTCAAGTAACAGATGTGGGACATAGTGTTTTCAGTGACGGATCACATTTTGTTAGCAAAGACAGTTCTACAAGCATAAAACATATTTCCCCCATCTCCCTTCTCCCAGCCTGAGCTCTGATTAGAGCACCTGTGCAGAAGCAGGCTTCCAATCCTATCATAATAATGAGTGGGATTTAATGTAACTGTTATCTGTTATTTCTAATGCAGAACACTTGCACTTTTTGGATTAGTCTTCATTCATGCTAATTGAAGGAAAGATGTGGTGAGCCACCCTCCTGTTTCCAGCAATAAATCAACATTTAAGACAATTTTGACTTCACAAAGCAAGTATGATTTGCAATAACCTGCAGAACAGCATAAAACTCCACACTTCTTTTAAGCTTTGTATTCTGTGAAGAACTTCCAAGCTGCAGTTTGAAAATTTCATTCTACTGTACATCTTATTTCCTTTCTATAGAGAAGAATCATCAATTGGGAAGGTATTCATCCTTGGTGGTTCAGGAAATTCGAATAGCTCAGTTCAGCTAGAAAAAAGCGCCACCTGAGTTAAAACAGACTTCATAAAAATTACTCTTCCCAATGAAAAATGAGTCATAAATGAATCTCATTCATAAGTGAATCTCATTGCAGCCTTTTCCTTCCCTTCATTCACATGTGTGGCTGCCAGGACACAGCATCATGCTGCAGCTTGCTCCGAGACACAGCTACGTTCATGTTTCTGGCAGAAGTAAGAACTGTACCTACACTCCAACATGCCTTGAGGGGACGCTTTCTGGGCAGCCCTTTCAAGTGGTATAGGAGCAGAAGGGAAGCATTTTCCATCACCTTTCTCCAAACGTGTATTGTTTCTCTCGGGTGCCTAACATCCTGCCCAGCTTGCATCTTCCAGCTACACGCCAAGCACGTGTGCTGCGGTGAGCACAGGGCAGGTCAGCCAATGAGCTTTGGTCAGGGACATTGCAAGAAGTGTTTAATAGTATTAAACAGGGATGAATTCTCAGAAAGGAGACAGAAAACAGTTTTAGACAAATATATCAGTTAAGAAGGTTCCCCAGAGAATTACAAAGCAAATTCTCCAGTGATGTTATGTTAAGGCTGAAATCTTGGAGTTAACAGTCTGAATCCTGCTGGCATTACAACCAAGATGCTTAACATCTGTGCACACAGAGCTGCAGCACGCTGACAGTATCACTCTCTGTTTAAGTAAAAGGCACTAATTTCCTTGAAACCATCAGCAGAGCCAGAATTCAAATCATTCAGCTGATAAAGTGTATGAACATTTCTTCAAATACCTTCCTCTCCTGAGAGCCAGCAAGATTCCTTCCATATCCTCAGAAGTTGCAGAGGGAAGAAGAGATGGATATTTAGACCTGTGTTCAGAAGCAGACACATTAAGCCACAGGACCTCCTCAGCGGTTCAGAGATAATAGAAAAAACAATCCCTATGGGCTGAGGAAACTGGCCACACTGATTTAACAAGACTGTAGTCTCTCCAAATTTAGCTACCTGATGCCACAGCATCACAGAAGGGTTGATGCTGGAAGGGACATCCAGAGGTTGCCTGGTCCAATCCCTGCTATAGCAGGGCCATCTAGAGCTGGTCGAGTCACTGTGAAAGCAGAATGACGTCTACCCACTGGACTACAGCCTTTTTCCTTCCCTGCCCCCAGCTGTAAATACTACGTTCACCACCAGTTTGCTCTCCATTCTTCTTGAAGTTAAAGCAGTATGGGCATCACCCTGGGAAACCCACTGCCCTTCCCAATAAGGGCTTTTCCTCAGCATCGCCCCACTCCCAGGGGAGCAGAAAAGCCATCCTTCCCTCACCTTCCTCTAGAAAGCATCCACAGAGGCAGGAAGAGAGAGAGGTCGTGCAAGGCAGCCATTATTGCCCACCTCCTGTTGTTTAAAGCAGGATTTTATGTGATTTTGTGTGTTTGCTCCCTCCTTCAGGGCATAGCGGGGGGGATCTGCTGGCCCAGAACGATCTGTCACAGGGTTTCCTGCTGCCGATCTGAGCCAGTAAGCCATGCCTGCCTTCCCCAGATGTTTCTGTTTTTGGAACTAATAGGAACCGCGTGCCCTGCTGGCTCACCCTAAGACCCCAAGGCGAGCACAGAGAGCTGGGGGAAAATCTCTGCTTGACTTCAGGAGCAGGGCGTTTGCTCACCTGCAGGAGCAGGGGGTATGAGATGCTTCACAAGCAAGGGGCCACCCCTAAACCACCAGGACCAGCATCGGTGGGCACAACCCACAGGGAAATGCAGCCCCCATCACCTTCCAAAGGTTTCGGTCCTTGTAGAGGTCTAGAGAGCAGCACCACGTCTCCCATACGGGAAGCATGCAGTTTAAGGCATGGGTCATAACCATTGCCCTGCTTGCTCACTGATTTTCAGCACAAAAGTCAGGGTTTGCTTTAGTGGTGATGCATCAAGGAATCTAAGCCATCTCCCCAGTATTTTAAAAATAAACTCCTTGCCAAGCACTGCTATGTTTTCCTGTGTTCCCAAACATCCACACAAGAACGGTAAATGCATGGCATTTCTTTAGGCAGACTTCATAGGCAGGATTAAAGAGAGGAAAAGATAAGTGCCTGCAAACATGGTACTCCATAAATCCCTAATCTGGCCATTACATTTTACTGCGTATTTATTTAATGCAAAGTGAAAATGAAATTTTGTATGTAAAAAGCAAATTACAATTCATGTCTGTCCAAATCTTGACAGCAGAAATTCAGAGCACAGAACAGCACTTCAAAAATAACTAGAAATCAGATCTCTGCCTTTTTGTTTCCAGAATTTTTTCTTTGCTCTCTCCTCCTTGCTCAGACATTGGCCAAAATCATTTACAGAGGGCTTCTTCTCCCAGTGTCCAGAAACATTTTGCTGATTATCATCCACAGAGATATCAAAACTGTATTTCTCATTTTGCAGAGACTTATTATCCAACACACAAAACCATTTGCTTACAGAATGTCACTGCAACAAGTCTTAGTAAACTGCAACAGAAGTTGTCTCCAAATTTAGTGAAGGCACAAAGTGCTTTCAGCGCAAATGCACATGGCTTGTTGTTTGTAGTTTTAACTGCTAAATAGCAGCAATATTAGAAGAGAGAGACTTCAGTGAAATACAACGCTTAGGGAAACAGATTTCAGTAGTAGTAGTGTAGGTTTACATATAGTAAAGATTAGAAAAAAGTCCCAGTGTTCTTTGAGACTATTTCTTTTCATGTGCCCAGTTCCAGCAAACTACATTTGCTGTCACGCTTTTTCAAGGGAGCGGCTCTCAAACTGTGCTCAGTAATTAGCCTGCACTCCTGCAGGGGCCCTACGAATTTCTGTACTGAAATCTTAACTCCCAAGTCATTTTGAATTCTTTCTTACAAAAGCACTCAAGCACAACTAAATAACAAATTAAAGAGAATCGCCACATCCCTAAGACGATGTAAAAGTCAGACCACCCTCTTTTAATTCTGCACTTGCTGTTAAGTTTAGCCATACAGCCCCAGGATCAGAAAGTTTCTCTGCCAGTAGCTTGCAAGGCACAATGAAGCCACTACTTTTATCCAGGAACAACCTAAAACATGAGTTTGAAGTTCACAGTTAACTACAGCTCTACTCAAAGCTCAAAAACCTTGATGAACATCAGCATGGTTCAGGGACTGTCAGGTTACTTTCCTCTCCCAGACAAGAAAAAGGCTGTCCAGGAGACACAAGAAGCTTGATCTCTGCCTCCATGACCCCTAGATTTATTACTACTACTCCTGTTGTCAATGAAACACATTGAAGGTCCACATTGCTGTCAGCTGTTTGCAGCTTTTTTTTTTTTTCCTGTTTTCTTGTCTAGTTGCTAATACAGTTAATACAAAACAGGTACAGCCCCCATCCTGCCTCAGAAGCACATCTTGGAAATTAGACAGCTCGGCTAAAGTCATCACAGATCAAGATTATGAGATGCATATAAAGAGTCGTAAGACAAAGTGTTCTTAATATGCCACAAAAGCAGTGTTTATCCGTGTGCACGCACTGAAGCATCTGATGTTGCACTTCCCCATTTACAGGGAAAGCCAGCTCTGCTCAGGGAGACCACACACTGTGTCACATTTAGCACCTGTTAGGAAAGCTTCAGCATGACTTTAATTACCTCCAAGCTTGGTAAATCCCTTTCTGCCTCCTTGCTGGAGGGGTTTACACCAATTACCGCGCTATATCATGTAAACCATACAACCCCCTAAGAAGCTGCAGTTTGCATCCTAGTTGGCAAATTCCTCTTTTTCACCTTCTGGTTGCAGCACTGGCCATGACAGAATACAAGACACAATTGCAAATATAAGATACAATTGCACAGACTGCATAGTTCTGAGAATTTCATCCCGGTGTTGCAGTCAGTACTTATCAGTAGTTGTTTGCACTGTCTGTAGAGCTATGCTGCATCGACAGAGAAGGCAAGTGAGAGCAAATGGGAGATACGAGAGCAGAGATGCCAGGCTTCACACCCTTTCAGCATTTTTATCTAAAGAGTAAATTTCTAGAAAAAGCTTGTAATGTTAACTTGTTGTCTATGTCTACGACCACTACCTACATTTAAATACGCTGAGAAACATCAGGTTTCACACCCAAAACCAAATGACTTCACTTATTTCAGGGTATCATCTGCCCAGTGTAGAAACAGAAGAGCCAAGCGTAGCGCCAGCACAACGACATGGCCAAGCCCCTCACCACAGCTCTTGCCGGGGATGGCTGTAACCACAAAACCTATGCACACATTTTGAGCTGTGGACCTCACAGCGAGCCTGCCCTTTCCCTAGGGAAACAGCCATGTGTTAAGGAGATGCTCCTAGGAAAGTTCTCTGGCAACCTGACTTTCAGCTCCAGGGAAACATTCATGTCCCTGGACAAGCTTTTCAACTTTGAGCCTGAATACCAAAAATGAAGGAAGTAAGAAATAAGTAAATGGAAAATTAAAATCCCACGGTACTTCATTGTGGAAACAACAAAACGTGGCACTCCTGGAACAACAGCTGTGCCCCAGGCACCTCAGCCACTGCTGCCGGACACCGCTGAGACCCATCGGCTCCCTGCCAGCTGGGTGGGAGGGCAGCTGGGGACCGCCGGGGGACAAGGAAGAAATCCTGGCACACATCTGGGTTTCTCCTTTCTTTCCTTCTTTGATGTCTGCGTTGCTGTCTCTAAGACGGCTAATGAAACAACTGAAATAATGACAACAACTGAAACAACACACGGGGCTTCCTCAAAGCAGCCCCTTGTCAGAGGGAGCTGTGCAGCTGGCAGCTCCACAGCCGCCCGGCACCAGTTTCTGCCCCGCATCCCTGTGTGGTTATCGGTGTATCAGGACTGCCCTGCAGGCTGACAGCTGGCCTCTGGTTACAGGAAGAGCTGCCAGCATTTCTGTTTTTACTTAATCGACAGACATGCCTCTTTGCGTATCAATACCAGGAAGGTGTTAAAGCCACTTTCATGAGAAGAAAAATATATTTGGATTAATTCATAAGAAAAACATGTTTCAAAGTTTAGTATGAATTTCCCAAGTTCTTTGCTGAATTGTCACTCTGATAACATCGGAGTGGAAACATACTGTTTCCTTTCCTACGCCACAGCCTATTGAATTCCCCCATCCCTCAAGTTTGCAGTCAGTTTAGAAGCTATGGCTTTTTTAATATGCAAAACCTACACTTTCACTGGCTAGCTTTATTGCAGGGCATTACTACACTGTCACTTCGCATCCTTTCCGAACAGTGACAGAAACCCAGAAGATGATTACCGTTCAATTTATGACACCCTACTCACTATCACATCTGAAAAGAGTCCACTTAAAAATCAGTTGGCAACTGCCTGCTGAACCTCAGGGCACCTGGATTCCTCTCCCCTTCCAGGATCAGATTTAGAGAGTGATTTGATGGCTTTGTTGTTTTAATTTTTTAACCTAGAGAGAGAAGGGAAGAACATGAAGGATAAGGAATGGAGAGCAGCTTGCACGTGGGGAGTGTCAACTATGGAAGAAACATCTTGAAGGGCTTATGCAATATTTCTCAAAGTAAAAGAGCAAAGGTAAACAACGTGTCTAAAAAGATTGTTTCAAAGGCTCCCGGCACATAAAAGTTGTCATGAAGCACTTTGGATAAAGCAATATTCAGAAGGCTAGCACTTCACACCAGTTCTCCTCAAAACATTCTGCAAAGTTTAGCAAAGATTTCTGTCTGTGTGTGTCTCTCTAAGGCTCTGTGATGCCAGCAATACCAAGAACTGCTCACCCTGTCTCTGAATATAAAAGGCACATCTTTCTGAAATCCGTCCATTACAACTGGGAAAAAAAGAAACTCGGTCAATTGGGGTGCTTTGTACCCAAGCACCCAC
>NC_048895.1:24122428-24243209 GCF_011077185.1 Oxyura jamaicensis
GGAGTCTTCAACAAAACCTAAGTCAAAGGAAGGCAGCCTCAGCAAGCTTTGGGTCAAATCTCTAATGAGGCACACAACCTCCCACTACACAGGAGGTGTTCAGGCAGACTGAAGACAGAAGAAAGAAGACTGTAGGACACAGGGGTGGCTTTTGCTTCTCCCTAGTACTTTCTGCCTGCAGATAACGATGCTCCAACTGGAA
Source organism: Oxyura jamaicensis (assembly GCF_011077185.1). Classification (NCBI taxonomy): domain Eukaryota; kingdom Metazoa; phylum Chordata; class Aves; order Anseriformes; family Anatidae; genus Oxyura; species Oxyura jamaicensis. The sequence continues at coordinate 24,122,631 of NC_048895.1, forward strand.
GACCCTGTCCTTCCAAATAGGCATCAAGCTGGAAGACCCAGGAGGTAAAAGCATGTTTAAGATACTAAGTCTTGCTGTTTAGAAATACTCATATGTTGTCTTTAACTTCCATATCTCAAAGGATGAAATCTTTCTGGAGAGCAACAATTGAAATCTTTTTCCTGTCCTACAATTTCTCCTTTATTTTCCTGCTAAGACTGCCAGTTAAAGCACTCTAGCTTAAAAAGTGGCAAACTCTAGTTAATCAGAACTACTACACAAGACAGCTAAGTTACACTAATAAAGAAAACGGATTAAACAAATAAAATTGTGTTTCAAAAAACGCAATCAAAGGCAACTCCAGAAAGAAAGTCATCCATGTTCAGCATTGAAAATTAGTTGCCAAAATCCTTGAGAACTGAAGTCCTGAAGAGGCACGCATCTCTGCCAAGGACTTCATTTTTATATTCACCTTCCCTCCTGGTCATGGGGCCCCAACTCGCGGGCCAAACTCTGGACAGGCCCGTGGCTACTGCTGAACGCCCCACCTGCTGAGCTGAAACAGCACTCAGCCATCCCTGCAGCACCGGCTCTAAGGCTCACTGGTTTAAGGTTTGTTTATGACTTCTCCTTACCTGAAGTACCACTGCAAACTCCACCTGTTTTGGCAAGAAAACTAGGTATGATGTTTTGGCAAGAATAGCAGGTACAATGTTTTGGAGATGCTGATTATAACCATCCCTCTTAGAAGCAGTGCTGATTTCTAGAGGTAGTTTGGTTTCTACTGACTCAGTAAACCCTTCAGAGTTCACAAGCTCCCAGTTCCAAAGCAAGAATAACTAGTAAATTAGCTTACAGTATCTTTCACCTTTTTCCTTTATAATCTGCTTGCCCTGAGTCAGGGGATTCCAACAGGAATTGGCGGCTCTGGTCATGATGAGCCTGTGGTCTATCACCCAGCATTTCCTCTGGAGTTTACAAGCAACACATTGTATTCAACAGATGTTTTTTCTGTCTTCCCTCTCAGAGGGAAACCCAGTTAAGTGCTGAGCTGTGGCAGCTCCCTTTCACAAGGTAGTTTTAAATCAGGTTGTGCAGGCAGAAACCTACTACCAATACCTTTCTCCAACCTTTCTTAAATTTTCAGTTCACATATTACAAATTTCAAAATGTTCACGAAGTAATCGTGTTGTTTACTGTAGCTACAAAATGAAATAATTCATATCTACTATAATCCCACTATTAAACTTACAGGTACATATAGGTTCACACAAACATTTTATATGCATATATACACAAACACAGGAACTGTGGTCTCCATTCAATTTCTACATGTGTAATTACGACTCAACATTCAAAATAAGAGAGGATGAAGTCCCAAAGCCACAGCATTTGTGCCAAAGTAAATCCAGTGCAACCTACAGAAACCAGCACGTTGCAGTGCAGATGAATGCAATCATCGGATTTGCCTTAATCTGGTATCATTGATACATGAAACACTCACTTCAGTTTCATATAAATAACAAAACCTCCTTCATTCAAATTCCTTCTCTAGTATAAAAATCACTTTTAAGTAACCTCTGAACAGTTCAAGAAAAACACAGCAAAGCTTAGCTTGCATGCAAGGCTACAAATTAATGAAGGAGATGCCAGCTGCTGGCCGTCAGCATTAACTCTTCCTGCAGATGCTCAAGCCATGGAGCCCAGGTCACTCTGGCCACAGTACTTCACACAGGCCCATCAACAAGGGTTATAACTAGGTGTTGTGAAGAGTTACAGGGAAACTGAACAAAACACGTGTGGTTAAAATATATCATACAGAAACACACTACACAACAGCATTCACAAGCTGAAGTACTAGTGTGACTTTAGAACTCCTGCCGCCATTTTCTTACCAGGAACAAGCTCTTCCCACAGGACAGCAGCTCGTAAGTAACACACTTGAAATACATCTTTTTTACCCTGTATCTCTCTATGCTTACCGAAGTTACAGAACACAGACAAAAACATTTTTTAAAGTGCGGGAAGAAACGGAAGAAACATTTTCATTTCACTTGTGACTGCCACATGCACAAGCCCTGAGGGGACAGAAGGGGCTGGGGCAGGTCCTCAGAGGAAGGCTCCAGGGCACCCTCACATGTCTGTCTGCAGGCCCCAGGGACAGCAAAGCCCTGCATGGAGAGTCCCATATTTAGGTAATTACAGGCTCAAAACTTATTATGTCTCCTTGTTAGGACTTGCCAAATCCTTTCCACACTTGGTTAACTTTCCTACGGGCAGCTTCCAGATTTTCTCCTTTAACTGAACCCTGGCAGGTGCCAGGAACAAACACACAACCTTGTGAAACACCATTACAAAACCCATCAGGTGCACCAAAGGCTCTGAAACAAAAGTAGCAGGATAAAACTGGATACTCAGCAAGGCATTTACTCGCCCCCTTCTTCACCTCCAGCAGCCAGAGGCTCAGCCTGTCTTCCAGCAGATTCCTGCAGCAGCACAGCTCCTGAGCAACCAACACACTTCTTCCAAAAATAAAAAGCAGCCAGGCCCACAAGCCTAAATCAAGAGCTCCCAGAGAAGCCTCAGCACCCAGCTGCTGACCCTCCACTAGAAGGGCTCACCTGAGCCCCAGCTGCAGGCACTCAGGGCTTGCCCTCCCCAGCGCTCAGCCAGGTGGGCCCATCCCTGCCCCAGGTGTGGGGACTGATGGCCCAGAGGTGGGGGGGGGAACCTGGCTCAGCACCGCTCTGCCACCCTCAGCCCACAGCCCACCAGCTGGGGCTGCTTCCCACAGCAGTGCTCACAGATGAGCTCCAGTGGCTGAAAGAGCTTCCATGTATCCATGGGTCTACATGAGCTTTCTGAAAATTCAAAACCAAGCTGGAATTGCAGCATAAGTACTTCCCAAGCTTTCATCTTCCCTTTCAGCTCTTCAGCTAGTGATACAAAGAACAAGAGAGGCCTAGAAAATGAAGCTTATTCTGCTGCTTACTGCTGCATATGTTCTCCAACAAAAAAGAAAAAAGGTAAAAAGTTTTGCTGTTCCAGCCTGGGAATGGGGGAGTTGCTGCCGCTGTTGAGAGTAGCACTGATGGTCCATTCAAGCCCTGCGATGGCCCCACTGTGGAGAAATGAGCCTGACATGTTTTTCTTTGAACCATCCACAGTCTAATAGTGTTTTTGTAAGAATTCCTTGCCACACTTCAAAAATGTTGCTGTATAAGCATTCTTTTTTAAAATTTATTTTGAAAAATATTGATTTCATTACTGCTTTAACACTTCATATATGATTTTATAGCTGTCCTAGCATTCTGAAAACAACCAGTCCTTAATCCAGAACCACAATCAGGAGCTTTAGAAAGGACCTTCCGTTCCTTCAGAAATGATCCTCTTCCAGTATTACAAAAACACAAATAAATCACTCAGTCTGTTTTGCTGATGTGCCACTTTCTCCTAAACAACAGAAAAGAACATTTCTATCACCCAGGTGCTAAAATTTCATCAGTCACGTTGATTTCCTTTATCCATGAACTAGAAACCTTAACATAGTTTGGTAGGTTATAAAGTACATCTATATTCACACCCCCATCACTACAACGTGTTTAGGTTACAGTATTCTCAGCCAATCGTGTGTCACTTTGTTTGTTTGTTTTGTCAGGTAGGCAATTCAAATCAGCTCATAATTAATCACAGTAAACAAGACAAATGAAGAGTGGATAGATGGTATTTGCATGCGTGTAACTTGAGCAAATAGCTTACTCCCATCATGGGTCAGTAGCACAACCAAGCACAGGGCTCAGATTGTTTATGTTCAAGTTCACATTGGACATTGCCTCTACAGATGCTTCTAGAATAATCAGTTATTTATTTTAATGTAATGAAGTAAAATATTTCCTCAGAAAGTACTGATGTTTCACATTTGTAGTTCTAGTGCTTCATTTACCAGTGTCACACATGCATGGGGTTACACAAACACAGACAGGGCCAGAAAAGCTTACTTCCTTTTGTACTGTCAAGACAATTCAATTTATCTCTTCTCCAAGGAACTTGGGAGAATCTGTAAAAAAGGAAAAGTGCTGGAAAATAAGAATATAAGCTTACATACAGTATAAAAATTAAGAAAAAAAGGCACCACAAAAAGTAAAGTTGGTCCTTCAGACATTGTTAGTCCTTCTGAGTTTGCACTGGATGAATTCTGCAATACAAACTGTCACATTTCTGCACAATTTTCTCTTTTGGAATATGTGTAATGCATCCATCATGACTACTGTGCCCACTGAAATAAAACACCACAGAACATGTTCCAAAGCCTCCAGTAAAAATCTAGAAAATCCATGGACCTTGCTGGACTCCACAGATCCTCCCTAGAGCCCGGCACTTCACAAGGAAGGTGTTCAGGTAGTGATGGCTGAAGATATGTAGGCTCCACATAAACAGGTATGTTCAGGTTGACATGGCTGGATCTACTGGGTAGTCACTTCTTCACTGTTTCTTTTTCTTTATTTTTATTTTTTTAATTAATTAATTAATTTATTTATTTTATTCAGGCTATTACTACTATAACAACAGGGTTTTGTTTTGTTTATTTAACGGGACAAAGGAATTGACACTTTCCTTTCTAAATTGTCAGCTACTCACCATTGGACAGTTGGACGGTTTCCTAATTCATTCCAGAAGTCAGCATATTGATATTAATACATAAAACTATGTAAATCACCCTGAGACTCTGAAAAAGGAAAGAGTAATTTAAACAAAGTTGTATGAGAGCGTATACTTCTGTTTCCTCAATGAACCAGTGGCCAATTGCTAGAAATAATAATAATAATAAATTAACTTAGTCTGTGTTTACCTATTGTTGCACAGGGGCAATCCCAAAGGGATCAGAATCCACTGACAGAGCCCTTAGCTTCACCACATTAAAAGAAACACCTCAATTATTCAGGAAGGCAGAACAAGTAATTTAACTGTAGGAAGCACATGAACGCTACTACTGGATCAAGGCTCCCTGAACTCACCTTCTGCAAACATGCATGCACAAAGACTAACTTCCCCAGGGAATGTACACTATACATACAGGAGCAGAGACCAAACAACAGATACCATAGCAGAAGAACTAAAGGAGGTAGCAGGCATAGCTGCCAGGACACAGAGACTTCAGACAGCCTGTGGCCTCATCCGTAGGGCTTAAAGTCCTGCAGGGGTTCATATGGTTAACTCGTAGCTCCTCCAAGGAGACAAAACTACGGAAGTGAACGTCTGCTTATGGATATTTTAAACAAAAAAGAAAACATATGGCCCTCTGGAACTGCTCTTGCTGTTTCTCTAACTGATATGTCACAGAGAACTGATAGCCTAGGCCTAGAACGACGGGGAAAAGCTTTATTCTAAGGAGCAATTAGAGAACAATTAAGGGAACTTTAAAACTTTTTTTTTTTTTTTTAAAAAAAAAGCTTCAACTTCAAAAGTTCTCAGATTACCACTGCAGAAAACAAAGAAGATGACTAGAATCCTCATGTACAGTAGCCAGAAACTATATAAAAAGCACAAAATAACGTATCTGTATAAAACAGCAGTTTCTTACCTCTGCAAGGAGTATTTCTGCAAACGATGAAAGGCACCTTAGGACAAATATATTAAAACCAACTTTTTGATTCACAGATGATATTTTGTGATTCTACATATAGACCAGTAATGAGTGAAAAATTAAAACAGCAGAATGCACTTAGTTCAGGAAGCTGCATAGAAAGATCAATAATCTATTTTATAAAATCAGAACTTTCATTTAAAAATGTAAGCATGTGCAATAAAACCATAGGTGCAATAAATAGATTGTTGAGGGCAGCTGTCACGCAAATCTTCAAATTCATGTCTTGTAACTTGATGGCAAATGTTTCCAGCATAAGTTCATTAGGTAGTCTGGGGCCAAATTCAGAGCCAGCGTGTGCAGCCGCAATCCCCGAGTGTGGAAGTGGTGTAGGAGCATCCATGGCTCACAAGGGACAAGGCCAAGAGAGATCATAAACAGTCATCCAGACTATGCCCTGCCAGAGAATAAGCTGTGCCTTAAACATCGCCAACATTTAAAGACATTTTCAATTTTTTCTTAAAAACTTGTGTAAATGATTTTATAATGTTCTCAGGAAATGTACTGCAGGGCTTTGCAAAGGTTGCCAATTACTTGTTGTCTTGTGAACATGGGATTTGGAGAACAAGGCTTCCTTTTTTTTTTCCCGTCTTTTCTTCGATAGCTTTTTTACAAATGTGAGTATCCCTTTGCTCGTTGCTTCTACAGACTAAACAAACCAAATACTTTCATTTTTTAACACACAAAATGAAGTTGTCTAGCCCTCTCATCTTACTTGTCTCTCTCCACTGGATTCTTTCCAATTAGCCCCCAGCCTGCTTGAAGTGTGATGCCTGAAACTGGATATAGTATTCCAGCTCAGAGCTTATTAGGCCTAATTAGAGGAAAAGGTTATTTCATGTGCATTTAATGGGGAACTCTTATTTATTCACTCTAGTATAAAATCTGCTTTCTCACCAGAACATGACATTATTGACCCATGACTAGCCTGCCACTCACTGTAATCTACACATCATCTTCCACAGTTACCTCCACTTCCAGATCTCCTCCACCCTGTTACTTAAGATGGATAATCCAAACTATTTATTAAATAACAACAAATTATTTAAGTAAAAGCCCTACTTACTGCATCCGCCTTGGTGACAGTGAATTGCTAACAACCCTAAGCACCAATCACTCTCATAGATCCATTTGTGATATGCTTCCTGCATTGGTTATGAAAATGTAAAAAACCAGCCTTTCCCAAAAGCCCCTTACCAAAATCAAGACATGTCACCTTTGAAGCTTCTCTGTTCACACACCAGTTGTTCTGTCACAGAAGGAGCTATCTGATAGGATCTCTCTCACATATTTCACACACAATTTTAGAGAAAAAGGGAAAAAAGGAGAACTTTGGGACTGAAAACAGGTATAGGAACTATTTTCCCTCAGAATGAGCAGTAACAGTATAAAATGATTACTTCGATTTGTGAAGATCTTTGGAATAATAAAAAGCTATGAAGATGACAGCAACAGCTTTGAACCAGTTCTGAACTTCCAGAATTTGTTCAGTTATGTCACAGTAATGCTTGCATTTCTGAAAATACAGTTTTAACAAAAATGTTTTAAGAAGGACAGCCTTATTTTATGAAAAGCTTGAAAAATCTCTGTACTTTATAAGGCATCATAGATTCAGGCTAAACTTAACACAACTCCACATGTGTCTTCCTCCAATCCACTGCATCTATTGCCTTCTGTTGTTAGTTAAAAGCTCATTCTTACTGACTATGAGATGCTTCGGTCATATGGATACATACTCCTTCACACCAGCCCAATTTTTAGATCTTTGCTGAGGCCACAATAGCTCCTTAGGTGCCCATAAGGTAATGCCACTATCCTAAATTAAAGGCCCAATTATTAGCTCAATATATTGGTGCCATTTGAGTCCTCCTTATATTAGCCATAAACAGGTCCATGTTACCTTACACATCAAACAAGCCAAGGGACTGCACAGTTGTCCTTATCCAATATATTTCCTTTGTTTACTGTAACAGAAATATTTACTTCTTCCAGATAAACTCCCCACATCTAGATTAAGACCCTGAATTAAAAAACAACAACAACAACAAAAAAAAACCAGTGAAAATAGACCTTTGTTTTTCCACACACTTGGGTGAGTTCTGAATCAGTCCAATGGTGAACACAATTATCTCCCTGCCCACTACATTTTATTGAAAACACTCCTGCCCCACATGCTCAGACAGAGCATGTATTTTTATGTGTAAATTACATTGTACAAATGACACAAAAGATTAGGGACAGTCACATGCTGAACTAAGTTCTCATGAAACACATTAACACCATCCCACTAGACAACTGCTTAAACAGAAAGATCCAGGATTCACAAACTTGATGGGGATCTCGTAACAAAGTCACTAAACATCACACCTGTAATATACTCACCCAAGTCACTGAATTTCATCAGTCAGATTTTTAATATCGTACTTGTTAATGTTACAAATAAAATACAACTTAAATATTTTATTTATAAAGTTTTCACAATTTCCATGTAAAACCAGCAGTAGGTTTAAAGTAAAAAGACCTTTGTGGAAGCAACAGCTTTTTCTTTAATAAGATTCTAATTTTATAAGAATAATGTGTAAACACACACATACATGATTTCCTTTTGTACACAACGGTGTAGATTAGTTGATACAAATATAATTTATTATAGAAACATTTTTTGTTTTTGATTTTGCTACATGCAGTTCTATGCTGGCATCATACATTAATCTTTCAAAGAGTAAGACGTATGCATTTTGCATTCTATCCCCAGAATGTCCATTGCCAGCAGTGGACCTCATGTTTAGAGAATCAAATTCACAGTGTCAGCAATCTAAAATTAAACTTCAATACAAGATTATAAATAATCAAAAATGAATGCATCATTTTCATGTCATAATTGCCAGAAGCTCAAAGGCCAAGATCCAAGCCAACAAAAATCAGTGACAGTTTTCCCACTGACTTAGCTGGAATTCACCTGCAGTCCCCAATCACTACAGACTCTCGTTTCAGTTCTTCAGTTTTATCACAACATGAAGAGTTAAAAAGTGCATCGTATCACAACTTCAGTGTGAGAAGTAAAGCCTCTAAGTCTTTCTGGGCCTCTTTGTCCTGAAAGAAACAGACAATCATGCATCAACTTAAATAGGATAAATCCCTTGATTTGCTAATACGTGCCTATCCACATTTCTTTACTAACAACAGACATAACACACAACTGTAATAGCCACAGAATGTACAAGACGGCATAGTAAGTTAATTTGTCAGTGATTGCAAAAATAAAGCATGAAGTAAAAACAAGAGCCAGATGGCAGCCCTTCTTTTACAGCTCTGTTAAAGCACTTAAAATGTTAGCCCCAAATAGCCTTCTCAGCAGACAAGTAAGCCTTTCAGCCTAGGCCATAACTGTCATTGGTGTACCGTGCATAAAGTACTGCCTTGCCTTATGCAAGCTGGCAACCTGACTGTGCGTTTTTTTCTAAGGGTACTTCTGTGATGTTTGCTAACCATTTAATATCCAGTTAACAAGGAAACAATTGGAAATGTGATTAACGACAAAGGTTAGATAGTGGCTTCAGTGTATAAAGCCATACCTCCCTGTAATCACCACCATGGATTGACTACAGCCTCAGTACCACCCAGACTGGTGGTGGTGGGCTCTACCTATGCTACTGGGCTCCCAGCAGTGCAGAGCCGGTCAGTGAGAAAGAGGCAAATAATTTGCTGTGGTCAGAGCCAATACTATATTATACCTCCTAGGACAGAAGGGAAAGGCTCCTTTAGCCCGACTAGTAAGTACACAGTTTGCACGTTGCTGTAAACCAAGCCCGGCCCACAGAACTCTTTCAAAGGTAACCAGTGACATATATTTTGGTTATTCCATACATAACCGTATATAACCTCAGGAAAGGAGCACATGCAGTACATAAAACTCCATAATTCTGCTTATTTTTGAAATGTCTCCTGGATATAATCAACATGCTTTGCTTGCTGCTGCAAAACTTCCAAAATGCACCTTGGTTTAAGTCCACATTTCTAAAAATTCAGCACCTCATACCTCCAGACTGGTAAGGGTCCAACCACCCAATATATGCACCCATGTGCATTTAGAAGTGCAAAATCAAAAAGCACACGCACATCACAAATTTTGTCCAAGTATTTCTAATGACAGAGTATTCCTTTCCCAGATAATGCCACAGGCAATTCTGAAACAAAATACTTTTGACAGACAGTGAAGTAATCACTAAATTTCAGGATCACTTCATTATCCAATCAACCAAAGAGCTGGAACAAAATACTGGACATTTTAAAATACATTTTACGGGTGAAGAAATCCCTGCTTCTCTTTATTTTGGTTAGTTGTCCATAATGTCATGGAGGAACAGAGAAGAATATTGAGATGATAAAAACCATATGCCAGACACGTCAAAATACATTATATTATTGGTCTGGATTAAGGCATTAATACATTAGCTGGATGCTTCTCTTGGAGTCATTGCCTTGCTCCCACTGGCAACAATAGGCTAAACTATCTGCCTAATCATTTATCAGAGGCCTTAGAAGGCACACAGTGCAAAGCCAGTAAGCTCTTGCCAAAATACTCTAACAGAAGGAAACATCACGCTGAATTCAGCACCCCTTAAATTCCACATCAGTACAGGCTGCCTGGAGCACCAGCCCACGGCTTTCAATAAAAATTGGGAAACTCAAAATCTGTACTAATACATTCATTAATTTAACAAAAATACACTCTTTTCTGTACTCACCATAGTCAACTTGTGAAAATTATGCCAAACTCCACTAAACAAAAAAGTAAAATGCTAGTACTGTCCCACATTATTAAGAAAATGGTTTCATTGTATGTGGTCCTACCCTTTTTTACGCTTTTCTAAGCCAAAAATAATGCGGATGCAGGTTTTGTCATATCTGAAAAGTGTCCAGCATTTCATGGGTTGACAGATTTCTTTACTCATTTTTCATGATACAGCTTTTTAAAATACAGCTCCAAGCAATCACGTATAATTGCCCAGTATAGTCCTTTGCTTCTAAGGAGAGAAACAAGGAGCTTTAGTGAGTTGCAAGGTCTCAAAACCATTGAGCAATCTTTCCTGAATCTCCCTCAGAGCTTAGGACAAAGAATGAAGCAAAACCAAGACTGTTCTAAGAACTAGTTGGAGAAGAAACTGCAAATGCTCAAGACTTTCTACTCTGGGTTACCAGTTCCAAACAAGACTGTATCAGGAACAAGAAGTATAATCATTACAAACTATTTAATGGACTGCGTTAATTGAGCCAGTGGCTTCCAGTCAATAATAATAACCCAGATGGCAGAAGCATTTTAAATATCAGTCTTGGCGTTAAAAGCAAAGCTGAGAATGGCCAGTGAAGGGAACAATTTTGTCACGCTTGGATATGGTCCTTGCAGACCGAGAGTTATGTCACATTAGAAGGAGAGAGGAGCCCAGAATGCTGTTCATTTTGCCTGTCTCCAGTCTTAAGGATGAAAACTTCATTAATATCCAAGCCTTTACAGTTAATTGGAACAAAGCTGTAAGTGCTATATTCGGACAATGTTCTTCCTCGGATTTCTGTGTCTGTGGCTTTCTAAAAAATGAACTTTTTTGTTGCTTTTAATTCTTTTGTTTTGTTTGTTTTTTCCCCAAAGACAGGCAGGCTTTGATCTCCCTCTAGAGTGCAGCAGGAAGAGAAAGAGGTGCAAGTCATGAGGAATGCAATGTATTTTGCGCCAGTCCCATTTGTTCCCCCTGAGGCTTAGTTCATCGTTCACTGAATACCCAGCCATTTTCAACCTTGACTTTTTACTGTCAAGGCTTACATTTATTAAACACTTCTCACAGCATTTTCAGAGTTGAATATGAGTTCAAATGTTCTGCTAACTGCTGCACAAAGGGTATTCGGAGTTACAGGGTCAAGGACTGCATTTTCCCCCTTTCCTCTTTAGTTGCCTTCCTTTTCTGTTTCATCATTCGCAGGGGACGTGCACAGGAAAAAAAGACCTGGGAGGCCAGGGGCTGAACAAGGGAAGAGAGGGAGTTGAAAACAAGAGCAAGACAGAAGAGATAGCTGATGGGATGAAGGGAATGTTGGCTTAACTGGATATAGCCCACATTTTTACAGCTAATCTCTGCTAAAATATATATATATCAATAAGCAAACACGCAGACATATACATATAAATGTGCATATAAAACTTAAAAAGCAATTAGAACCGAGACAGAAAGATAACGATTTTACCTTCCATCTCAGCTAATTATTTCCTTATGCACTAAGCACACTCAACCCAGGCACTACACATGTGTGCACTTGTCGACAAAGTCCCAACTGTCAGCAGAGAACAGATAGACCCCCATGACCACCGACAAAATGGTAACTCCAGCCAACTACAACATAACTGAGCAACCGGAGCCAAATCCCGAGCTGACATGCATCCTGTAGGGTTTCACTGAAGTCAGCGTGGCTGCATGGTATGTTAAATGTGAGGGCTGCGAGGGTGGTCCAAATCTGTGCTCTGATATGTGGTAACAGAAAGGAGGTGCTGAGAGCCACCCCTGCTTTTGGGTACAGCTGTATCATTCCTTCACAGTTCCAGGAAAAACCCTGGGCTGTAACAAAAAAGGCTCCTAACCACGCACAAAGAGTGTTAATTAGAGAGCAATAGCTCTTGTGGACTATATAAATCATATAAAGCTATATGCTATCCATTCTCAGTGTCATGATAGATTCTCACACGTGGTGTGACCGTAGTAGGTTTTTGTTTGCACACCAAGGCATAATGCTGTTTTTGCCCTTAGATATTTCAATAAACCAATGCAATCATTCACTTGCAACTTTCTGTAGGACTGCTGTACATCACAAGTCAGGGTGCTTTATGTTCATTCATATTTTTAGTATCTTCCTCTGGGGATGAACTGTAACTTCTCAAGGCTCCTAGGATCAAGGTAAGCACAGCTTTAAAATATGTAGTTGACAATAATTCAACATGTTCTGATTATACTTTGAGAAGACAGGAAAACACCCTTTCACACCCAGATAACTGGGAATGAATAGTTCAGCTGGTTATAGGATTGCTGTTGAAAAATCAAAAAATGGCAGATTTCAATTCAGAATAATTGCTGGCTGTGTAAAATTTTTATCCACCAGCAGATTACTTTCTAATTTAAAGACCAAGTTGCACCTATACTTCTGGTTTCCTTTAATTATTGTATGGAGCTTTTGGTGTCCAAGACGTTCCCCCTTTCTCTCCAGGTCTCCCCCATCACCGTGGGACCTACAGCACTTCCTCCTGAGCAGCCAGCACCGCAACGGCTGGGACACGCTGGGGCCCAGTTACAGCCCTTTCAGAGGGATGCCTGTGGAGACTCTCCCTCCACCCTGTCTACTGGCTCCAAGGCAACATACTTTGAACTCCTGGAAGCTTGACGTCCCTCAGCCACTCTTCAAAACCAGGAAAGTAACTGCACACCTCTTCATCCCACAACGCCTCGGAGAATCGTCCTCTGGAAGTAATTCTCCTGCACCACCAGCACACCAGCAGGAGACACGCTCCGTGCTCTGAGGAGCTGACTGCCGAGCAGTCTTGCTGCACTAACAGCTGTGCCAAAACTGTGCTGCCTTTGTCAGGATTTTGCCTCCACTACTGTGTGATAAACTACTCAATTTAACACAAATATAATAAGTTCAGTATCTATCAATGCAGGCTTTCTCCTTATGTATGACAATACTACACCATAAAAATTATCTTCAGCATTTTGGGAGATTGTTTTTGGAGGGGGAAAAAGTATAAGCAGACAACGCAAACAAACCTTTCAGCAAGAACTTCAAAAAGATGCAGATTGAAAATCATCCTGATCATTAAAACAGACTGATAAAATAATTTACAACAAAGGAGGTCTCAACTTCTTTAAGCTGATCTTTTAGAAATGTCTCATTTTTAGCAGCATTTTACAGTCTGAAATGTGATCTCTTTGCAATGAGCTTTTAAAAGGACTATTCCCTGAGCTCAAAGCACTCATATTCACTGTAAACTGAACCACAATTTAAGGAATAGTATTTTTTTTTTTTTTTTTAGCAGTTACCATAATTTTTGACAAACAGTATATTCGCAAGAATCTTTAATTTGGGATTGGTGGTAGCTGTTGGGAAGTTCTTGTTCAACTTCACAAACAGTATTATAGGAAAACAATAGCCCCAAATTCAACATGAACACAAATATGAATACTTCCTTAGTAAATGAAGCATTATGGACTTCTGCTTTTGGATATCAATGCACATAAAATCTAAAGGAATTAATATCCTCTGAAGACAACAACATTTTGCACTGAGAAACACGTGTAGTTTGATATATCTTTTAACATGGGAAAAACAGGAAGATGAAGAGAAAATTCATCATTTTTACCCTTCTTTTAAAAGCAAATTAAATTTTTCCTCCTTAAAACCTCACTCAAAAGAACTGCAGCAGCTTCAAATGAGATCTATTGGAAATATCACAGCAAGGTCTGCTACAGAGAACCAGTCAGTGGTGGCTGGAGGAGGAATTTCTTGAATTTGTTTTGGAAATTAAAGATACTCATAAGGTCTGTTGTGATGGGAACAACTGATAGAAGCTGAAGTTTATAATCTGCCCTCACTTCAACCCCTTTTAAACTCCCATTCTTTTCCTCACAAACAAAATCCAAAATGTAAATTAATAACCTGGGAAGCTAATTATGATAATGTAAAAAACAAACAAAAAAAAAACAGGCATTATTTCTTCTAAGCGGCTGCATTCTTATTTAAACATTCAGCCACCATTCCTTATCATTATTACATCTACTTCCTTCTCTTCCACACTGGTTTCCCCAGCTTTTCAAATATCACTGCAGCTGGAGGCAGATTCCTTACCAACCCTTACACTTCCTGCCATGCTCTAGCTGTAAGAAGTGAATGTCAGAATGATAAATTTTTGTAATATCTAAATCTCTCTTTCTTTTTACTTTTAACTCTGAATTGCCTTTATTTTTGTTGGAAAGGAGGGAATGCTTTTTAAATTAGTATTTTCTTAAAGTCACCAATAACTTTGTGGAATACATTCTCAGCTCCAAGGAACATTTTATCTCCATTTGAAGTAAGATTTTTCAGAAACCTTTAGTGCAAACATTCATTCTGCAGTCTTAGAAGAGCTGTAAACAGAAAATCAGGAAGAAGAAATTTATTGTAATGTAACTACTATTTTTTAATTTGTTTTCAGAAAATGTTGGAGAGACCTGAACTTTGAGCTTTTAATGAATTAATCCACTACATCTTTCTCTGTTAGGCTGCTAATACCTCTGTGGTGAGTCACTGGCCCTAAAAGTAGAGTTCATTCCCAACCCCCAAGCTCAACTCCAGACACAAGAAAAAATAGTAATTTCTTCACATTTATACTTCATAATTCTACATTTATATGTACATTTTCTACAAGTTCCTCCCATGAAAATGCCAAACAATCTTTGTTATAAACAAGAAGTTGGTGTCATCTATCTAGCTCTGCCAATGCACCTTATCCCACTTATGTGAAAAGTACTACGTGTTTAATCAAGCACGGACACCCACACACTCATTTTGTCTTTCTGAATAGAAGAAGAACATACATGTTTTCAAATTTAGTATTTTTTTCTCCAAATTCAGAAAAAGGTATTTTCCCATCACAGTAGTCCACCACATCTGGTTTTGACAGCCCTTTATGTAGCCACACTCAACAAGGCTCTGAGCACATAACAAAACAATGAGTCTCAGTAAGGGTAGTGCGAGTTTGATGAGATAAGCAGAGCAGCTGTTACACACTTTGCAATAACTCACAGCAGTGCTAAGCCGTAGGATCTCTATTTTTGAAGGGGTAAAGGTTTCCCAGGACCTAGGGGTTATCCACCTGGACAGCAACCAGAGAAAAGCAGGACAATTTCATGTCCCATGCACCTCCAGCTACGTAATACCACTCTATAGTGTGACAGTATTTATGGCCAAGGAAGGGCGGTGTGATTCATCAGAGGTTTCTGTTTAGAGTAGAAAGGTCTCTAACGTAGTACTGTAACATGAGTTTTGTTTCACAGATCTAATTTCCACCAAATCTCTTGTATCCCCTTTCAAAAGAAAAAAAAAATAATTCATAGAATGGTTGGCTGAAAATGTGCCAAACTAAGAAAAAAAAAATCACACTAATATTAGGATCTACAAGAGTCAGTCATTCAATCAGAAGTTGTCTCTACCTTGATTACTTCTTTGGTATCCTTTTTCAAGTTTTTTGGTTGGTTGGTAGGGTTTTTTTTTGTTTTTCCCCCCCCCCCCCCCCCCCTTTTTTGTAAGATTCTGTTTGGAATTCTGTTTGGAAGCCACTTGAATGAAAAAGATAGTCTCTAAGTGGTAGAGCAGACACACAGAAAGGATCTTTGGATGTGATACAACATTCAAGACCAAAACCATCTCACTTAGTTTGAAATGTTAGATGAAATGAATCCTAGACAATGTGTCAAAGAAGTACCCTGAGTTAGACCAGCTGAGAATTTGACCTGAGGATTAAAATGAGCTATGGGCTGTTTTACTGATGCCGAGTACCTCTAGTTCCCACTGAAGTCAATGGAATCTGTGGATGCTCAGAAGCAAAAAAAAAAAAAAAAATTAAATCATTATCTACTATTATTTTTTGTAGTTATGCTGCAGGGTGATTTGTATCATGAAATACTACACATTTCCTCAACGTGGCACCATTCCAGCAAGTATGTCTCTCAGTCTACAACTGATTTTATGCCTTTATACATATATATATATATATGTTTCTCAGAAAACGTCAACATTTAGAAACAATAAAGGAATTCCCCTGCCTGAAGAAAGAGGTGTTTTAAATCTCACATGAGAAACGATGATTATACTTAGGAATGATGGGTTTCACATGACTGTGACAACATCCTATGCTGCTGACAACCTTGAGATCCCGTGCTGTGGCAAACTGGAAGAAATTGTCAGACTGCTGCTGAACTCTGTTTTCTCTTTCAGACCACAAACCCTGTTTTTTACAGGGCTGTAGGCAATTCAGTCTCCAGTTATTAGCCTCTTCCCTCCCTTAAACTAACCTGACTAAACGTTACTCCTACATACAGCTCCAAGCTCTGAACCATTTCAGTTCCAACATGTTTCCCCCAAAATTGGTAATAGTTTTTCTCTAAATAAATGAGACGTAATATTGTAATTCAAGTGGGATTCATGGTAACAGTTAGCATTGGCAGTTTGTGTTCCAGATCTCCATTTTATAGTAATTCCCATGTGTGAGCTTGGTGTTACCTGCTTGGTGTTGACTGCTTTAAAAAAAAAAAAAAAAAATTACACATGGTTGCTCCAATACTGTGTTTTCTTGGACCCTTTTTTCTAAACTTAACTCAAACAAAACAAGTGAACAAGCCAAAGCAGACAAATCTGTGATGTCTATAGGATTAGTCAAAATGTCCTATCTTCTTCAGGTAGACAAAGGATTTTGGGTGCTGCTTGCTGCTGCTTCTACAGTTCACAAACCAATATAATTCTTATTTCATCACCACTCTGCTTGACAGAACACACATGCACCTCAAATTGCTCCCAAATTCTTGCTCTCACCTCTGGGCTGCTGGCACTTCAAAAATGCGACAGGGTGTTCCTTTTTGCAGGGACTAACCCCTGTGCCCAGGGTGGCCCAGGACACACTGAACTCTGTGGATTGAACTGGGCTCATTCATGTTTAGACTGATGCCATTGGCCTTTAGAGGTAGGATTCACCTCCCATTAACTATGCAGTCTGGAAGTCAGGTGTCTCATGTATGCATCTTACACACGTCTTCATACCTAGTCTCTCTCAGCCATCAGGGGACAGAGTTGGGATGAAGCATCTAGAAGCCTTTCTCTTTCTCCTCCGAGTTTATGGGGAGCCTCAGCAACTACCTGTGGCTAGACACCGAAACTTTGTCCAGCTGCCGTTACGAAAGATGAATACAACTCCATGCTCTCTCTGTACTTTTCCAAGGAGTCTGATGAACCTGCTGAATGACTCAGTTCACTAAACACACACAGCCTTCTGCCCACCAGAAGTTTCTGCAATATATGTGTTTGGTTGCAATTGTATTGGATAGCTTCAGAGTTCATTGCAAGAAGACCTGGTGTGTAGTAGGTTAAATACAGAAAAAAATAAATGGAAATGCATGAACACAATCAAAGCAGATATATACAAAACAGGCAGAGTTCAAGGAATTGCAGTTGCACGCTCTCTCTCTCAAACCATTTCTCCTATGTTTAATGCAACAAAGGTAGAAAATAACTGATAATTTTGTAAAAACCTTCTGTAAACATAGGCAAGCTGAAGGTACGTTTCAACAATAGGTAAAGAATAAAGCAGAGTTAAGATACAATCTACATCAGTACATATTTAAAGAAACAATGAACTTAAGCAATGATTGCTTAATTTATGATTGGTACATACTCTAATTTGGACCAAAAATAAATGCCACCCAGGAGCAGCTGCTGGTGAGGCATGCAGTGGTCTTTCTTCTGAGTGGGAACATTTGACATAAACATGTTAGTGCTCCACGCACAGCACTTATTGTCAATCAAAACACAGAGCTATTTAATGGTCTTTTTCCTTAACTTCAAAGAATTAAATGGGATAGGGCCAATTCATCTCTGGAATCACCTCTCTCTCTCCCTACCACATCTGCTGTGCTCAAAGGGGGTCCCTTAGGCTGACAAAGCTCAGGTTTGAACTTGTCACGCTCTAGGATGGTAAGACTTTTTCAGTCATAGGTCGGTAATTATGGAACTTGCTTCTACATGAGATGAGACAGCAAGAGTGAACCTTCTTGCCATGACTTGGTTTACATTTGAGAAATTCAATCACTTAAAATCTCACAAATATCTCTAGAAATTTTGCTCCCATATACTAAAGTACTCCAAAGGGTCTAAAAGGAAATCTAATAATCTTTTAGAATAAATTATGTTGCAGCAGATGTAACTGAAATAACTGTGCCACTTCAATCACATTGTGGTTGAAGACAAAGCCCAGTTTGAACAATTCATCCACTTCTGCTGCAGCTAACAACACACAGTGCCCCACAGGCCTCGACACAGATCACAAAACAGGCTTTCAGGAACAGAAGTAGATAGTGTGGGACAAAAATCCCACGTCATTTCAACTGAGAAAAAGTAGGTCTGGGGCAAAATTTCAGAACAGTAACATGCTCAACAGCTATGGGTTGAATTACAAAGACTGCAATTCAATTTCTGACAGCCTCTGACACAGACTAGTCCCTGACACAGTCCTTCCCTCAAACAAAGATTATTTTTTTCTTTACAGCTGTAGATACAAACAACTGCAATAAGCCAACCTAGAGTGGAGTAAAAGGAAGGGTCTGTGTTCAGAGGAAAAAGTGAAACATTATTACTGACAGTGCAATAATGGGTACCAAAGCAGGACAGCGGTCACAAGAGAACAACTTATCACTCTCAATACCCACCTCATTAGTAACTGAGTGAACTGACAGTGCAGAATCACAGTACTTCAGTGCATTGTTTTTCTGGCCAAGATCTTTATAACACTGAGAAGAAAAAACATTTTGTTTCCAATCTGACCACTGTAAGAATACCAGAGTCTACAAACCATTAGTTTTAACAGAACTTGGTTACCTTTGCCAAATACACATAATTGTATTTGGAATATCCTGGATGCATTTCTTCTGCCTAAAGAATAAAAAACAGGAAACAAAACAGACATAAAAATTGCGTGAGGAGATTTACATGGTCCGTGTAACATTTTCTAAACTTCCTCAAATATCAGAGTGAATCATCCCTACTGTGCACCACAATGTTTAGCATTTCCCCAAAAGAAAAAAATCCCAAGAAAATTTAAAAATAAAATAAAATAATAATAATAATAAAAAAAAATCAAAACACTAAACCAGGCACACAAGTTGTTGATATTGCACACAAAAACATTCTGTATTCCTCAGTCTCCTCTCTCCCTAAATGCTTAGTAAAGATACTGGAACATTCTATAGAACATTATTGGATCCATTCATTTACACAATGGGCTAAAAGACACTGCTGTCACTAGATTATTAATACTTATTCCCTCATCAAAGCAATTAACACACAATCAACATGTTGAATAACTGATACTGAACTGCATTCATCAATGTTTCAATTATTTTTCTGATAGACCCTTATCTTCTAGCTCTGGGTTCACCCTTCTTTTTACATTAACATCTTCTGAAAAATTTAGGTAGTTTGAAAAGTTCAAGATCATCTTCCTTTTAAAACACATCAAGGATGTAAAACCTTGATTGATGAGTACAAATATTACCAATCATCTATGAACCAAGAAGCAGCTTTAAATCAACAAATAGCTTTGAGGAGAGAAAAATTACATCAGTGAAACTTACTGTAGCTGCAATTCTTGAATGAAAAAAATGCTGCTTTTGCTCAAACTGTATAATGCCACACAATTGTCTTTTGGAAGGTAATTCAATTTCTGCTGCAGAAGTTGACTTAAAACCACAGCCACTCTGCAGCCCCCCATGAAACACCCCGAAGCTAAAGTGTGTATTTCGAATTATTTCTACCATCTTTGGATTTTGACTCTACAGATAAAATCTCTACATTGGAAAGATGGCAATGTATTGTATTCTCCAAAATTCAGAAAATCTTGCCATCTTTAAACAGACACAGAAAGAACATAGAAAATAAACAGATTTCATAGTGGGGAAAAATATGTTTGTCCTTGGAGAAACTGTCTGAAGGTAATTGTAATGATGGAAGTTTATGCTTTCAGTTCAGTCAAGTGAAAAACTTGTATGTATCAGGCCCAGAATTCGAAACAACTCATACAAAAGACACTAAAAGACAGCTTCACTTTAGGCACGTAGTGTTTTCTTATAACTGTGCACTCAAATAGATTGCCCCAGAACAAGGACTTATGTGATGTTCTTTTCTACATCACTGTAAAGGTCCTTCCTCTGTATCATTTCAACCCCACAAACAAGAAAGGCTTCTACGGAAATTCAAAGAAGAGCCCCAGATCAGAAAACCTTAAGTGTCACAATGTCAAAATTTTCCTTACCTATGTTAACACTGCTGCAAAAGTGGGCAAATAAGTAGTTATTGCTACCTTGTTTCAATGGCGTAAATAATTAATCCATATCTATTTTGCATTGAATTCAATAACTATTAACACAGCAAGTAATTGAAGATTCCTGTAAAACTGAAGGAAGTGCTAGCCACTCATCTCCAAACTATTTTTAAAATAGAGAAGAAAAAAATATTTTATTATAGAGCTCCGTGGTGTATAGCAGAACCCTTGATTTATAGCCACAGAACATAATCTGTTGAGCAGACATCTTGACAACAGTCACACAGAGCAGCTGGTAAACAGTCACGCAGGAAAACCCTTGGACAGGACCTACCTTAAGAAAATTCTGCAATGCTTCTTCTACTGTTGAAGTTGGTGGAGTCCCAAAGAGAGCAGCAGCTACTTTCTTTTCAAGCCAAGACAACTGAGCTACCTATAATAAAAATATAGAAACATAAATCAAAAGCCCTTAGGATTGCTTCTCAGTTTTGGAGTGAATACTGTCCTGTGCTACTGTACTACTTATACAACTTATTTTGCAAATAAGCTTGTAAAGGAATGCTTCATGCTGTTGATTTGCCAACTCAAAGCATAGCCTTTTGGATATTAGATTCCATTAACTCAGAAACGTACACTTTAAGAAATACAGAACATCAACATCACTGATATGAGAGTATTCAAATGTATGAATTTTAAAGTACAGTTTAGGTATCATAAGACCATGCTATTTTCTAAGGCTAGAAACAATGCTTTAAACCTGTTAAGGTTTTCATGACTGCTTAGCATGGTAGTCCATGTAAAGACTGCTTTTCAACATTATGAAAAGTTACTGCTACAGTCAACATGTCAGTGCTTTTGGCCCTCATAAAACAAATTCACTTACTATGCAGAAGCTGGTCACAATCACTGTAAAGAGAGAGGTTTCATTTTTTCCTAACAAGTAACATTTGCCAAGGGCTTCATTTCTTCAGGAAAACTGGCTATGAAAAGGACTTTAAGGTATGCTCACATTGCCACATAATGTACATGACTTCTTCCCTTACATATATTGACAGCTGACAGAAATTGCTCTGGTTATTGCCACAGAGTACTTGGCTCCATCACCTAACAGAGCAGAAAACACCTCACATCTCTAATGAAGGACAGAGCTGGGAAGGAATGCAGTGCGAGACTGGAGCCTGTTGAAATGGAGAAGCCACACTCATTTGGCCACATCTACTACATCTGTAAAGAAAACTCAGAACTTGATTCCTTCGTGTCAGTATTTATTTGAACCAGGGCACTGATGGCTCCTGTCACCAAGTATGTCTGAGTTAAAAAACAGTAAAAACATGAAGGCTCTGCGTTTTACCAGCAACTTCCAGCATGATCTACGCAACGCAGAGAAGGGAGACATGCAGTCCAAGAAAGAGAGCCTCTCACTGGAGAGCCAAGAGGTGAAATAAGAGTCATCACATCTACAGACAGCTCTGTTTCAGAGGCAGAGGTGATTCAAATAACACAGCTGAGTGCTGAGCTCAAGGCTGCTCTACTGCTGTTAAAACCAAAATGGTTTTGGATAGCTTCAGACTATTCCTGCCTCATTCTCTGGCTTCCCAGTCTCTTTAGGGCTGTTGCTGCTTTCCCCTACCTTCTTGTGCAGAACTCAGCAATAATCTATTAGGTTACAATTAATTATGGTAAACTATAAGAATCTATTGGCACCATGACACATAGCTATCCACAGCCATCAGCCAGAACACTTCTCATTTGAACAGGCATCTATCTCCATGCATTTCTTGTTGCAAACTGTCCTAAAAATACCATTGCAAAGAATCCACGTACAGGCCAGCGAGCAACAGGAAAATGCACAGGACCAGGATTTCTTGCTGGCCTCAATGATTCAAGCTACATACGAGCAACACTGCATGGGAGACAGAAGGCATCCTGGCCAAGTTTTGCTGGTTGTTTGCTAGGGTTCAACACCTTATTTGTTAAATGCCATCAGTACGTCTTTCATCCAAACCCATTAAAAATGATCTTCCAGAAAGAGTAATAATAAAACTTTCTTCATTCTCTCATCTCCCACACTTGAAGCACCTTCTAAGAGAATGAAGTGAAGAATTTTCATTTATTTATTTATTTGAAAAGTTCTCTGGTAATCTTCAAGTTCTCATGCGTAGAAACAACAAAATGTTTCCCCCCATCCTGAACTACTTTAACACTCTGTTACAAACTGCAGCATCCTGATTAAAACTTCAAATTGGAGGTATGCATACAACTCCCTCACACACCTCACTTTCCTGGCTGCTGTCTAGTTTCTAAGACATATGCTGTGAAAGACGTCAAAAGGATTCTTGCAAAGATATTGTTTTCTTCTGCTGCAGCGTTCTTGATTCTCTTTCAAGAGGGAGGGGTATTCTTTATTTCTAGGTCCATCTCATCATAGAGTGAGCTTATAGAATGATGATAAGAGGGAAATAACAAAGGGAATAATAAAGGGAATGATCTGCATGTATTGTTCTCTGCAAGACCACCCAGCACCCCGAGGGTATACATACAGTGCACAGATACAATTACCACACACGTGTCAGCTGTTATGCAATAATGAGGGAACAAAATTGCAGTTTTTCCATGTAGAGTTATAATTACCTATTGAAAACACAAGTCCTTCCTGGCAGTTGTTTTATTTTCTTGCAAGATTTAATCAGAACTGATTTACTGAGGTTTTAGTCCTTATTTTGTCTGGCTTGGGGGCTGCTTTGCACTATTCAAACGTTTTAAAAGAAAATACACTTGGCCATTTTTATATTACAAACCCAACCAATCTAAAGCAATGCTTAAAAACACAACACACGTAGGGACAATAGTGATTTATCTTCAACACACGCTGGATTCAATCCTATACTTTATGACTATTACACAGATAGTCTGATAGTTCTGTAATGATCTAGATATTCCAGCTGGTAATCCTCTGGCTTGAGGAACTCATTGCAGCTAACTATCACTGCCTATAAGCGGAGTGCCTAGTTTGTACTGCCTGTCCAGGTTCCTTGCACAGTCCAGAGGGACAGCGGCATTTCTAGTGGGACGTTGCTCTTAATTCACCTACAATAGTCCTGGATGAACGCTCCTCTCTTCCCCTTCTTTCTTTCCCTCAACTACAAAAGGAGCATAGACAGTTGTACCTTGTGGATGGCTACAGACAAGTGAGATGAATCCCATCACAACAGCTTAACCACACCCCACCTGTGTCAGTCTGCACCCCCATAGGACCGAGGAGGGAATAGAGCTGTTTTATGCAAGACACAAAATCGTGTCCTGGAGCAATAACGATACCCTTCCCCTAAACACACAAAAGCACTGTTCTTAATTTGAAATAATTTTATTACAGTAAATCTTTTATGCCATGTTCAGTGAAATGGAAACGTTATTCCTAGCACACCAACTAACTCTATTAAGTGTTCTCTGCGTGTGAACAAGCCCAGGCAGCAGAAACCCTGGTGCAGCATGCTCCAGTGTAGTGAAAATTTAACTTTTACAGTCAAGGTTACCTCAAACAGTGCAAAGCGTATCTGAAGGTCCACAGAAAATAAAGTACGAAGAGATTGTTGATTACAATCTCACCCCAATGATGTCCAAACCTTAACTGAGATTTTTTTTTTTCAGGTTCCACAAGCATTTTTTTTCAGGTTTCCTGATACGAGTCCCTCCCAGCAGCCCTAAAATCCACAAAAGCACTGCAAGAACACTGTTTCCAAAGATCTCCTTTGAGTGTATTGGGTCACTCTGAAGAGGAACACCGTTCCCCAGCTGCCATACTGAGCACAGCTAGTATCACTTCCTCTAGAAGAGGTAAAAAACCAAGGGCCTGAGGGACGATCAGCCAACCCCTGAGCTGCCCTAGAGTTGCAGCAGTGTGGGTCACCACAACAGCCTGGCTGCTGGCAAGGAGGTGAGGCCGCTCTTCTGTGTCCCAAAGCTAATGAGATGGCTGGCTTGAAAGACCTCTACTGATGAGCTGTCAAAAGAGCAAGTTCTCATCAGCTTATTCTACCCAAATCTCTACTAAGACCAGAAAGAAGAAAGCCACCCACAGAGTTAAACTGTAGCTGACTGCAATACTCTCCAATCAGACCATTCTTTCCACCGAAGATTAAGGCAGAAAAATGTGGTTTGCTCCTAAATACTGGAAAAAGAGATACCCTAATATGCCTTTCTCCTCCATGAGCATCAGCAAAATTCACATATTGACTAGATCACTTAGTGACTGGAGACTGTTTTTCAGTTTTGTCTCCCATTTGGTTTTGATGAGATGCAAACCATGCCCAATCATGACTCTTTTCAAACTCCAGGATGTTGGCACCAAGGAAACTAAGCCATTTAGACTGAAAATTCAGCCAGGAGGGACCTGCACCCCTAAAAGATATCCACCTCCGATGTTTCCTTGCTAATTGCTCACTGGTGACACAACACAATTGTCTTCCATAAAGGAAAATTATCCCACTGATCCATCTTCAGTAAAGTATTAATGGTACCTACTTCAATATCCCCAGAGAGTTCCCCCCCCCCCCCCCCCCCTTTTTTTTAATTACAATATATTAACGTGAAATTATTTAATACAATTTTACAAGGTTTTGACTTCTGGAAGAGATTAAATAACTAGAGAGCAGTTTTAAAATACTGGCTTCCAACACAAATATTCCCTTTCTTGCCAGCTGATGAACCTACAGTCTGCACAGGCATTTAGCCATTTATCCAACTTGAATTCCCTGGGCTTTTCACTTTCCAGTAAGAGAAGCAAACTTACAGAGCACACAGACAAAGGAACTGGGTGAATTTGTTCCCCAATGTAACCCAAACAGATTAAATTGGGATACACCAGAAGTGAATCCAACACATGGCATGTAACCTACAAAACCAAAATTCCAAGAAATCTAATTTTTAACACCCCACTAACATTTACCAGAGGCTCTGATCCAGTTTCACAAGTGTATGCTAACAATTTCGTGTCAGTCCTTTAATGGCAAGTAGCCAGAAGTCTTAACTAGATATGGACTCAATTTTAAAAGCTAAACACTAAAGCAATAAATAAAAACAAACACCAAATTCTTAAGGATTAGCAGACAATTGCTCACAAAATTCTAAAGAAAGAAATAATTACTATACATTATGCACCATTGATCATTTCACTTCTAATAAATATTTCTTGCTGATCTGAACGCCAAAGGTAATTTTCACTGTCTCTTAACAACAAAAAGCTGCAACTTAAAAGGCTCTAAACACTACTTATTTTAAGTCACATGCAGCTCTTACAGACAATACTTTGCCCATTATGACATCTATAAACTGATCTTTCATAAATCTTGCCTACCTGATCTTGATTCCAGAATTAATTCTCTAAGAAAGCAGTGATGACATTCCTATCAAACCAGGATCTACCTCTTTTGTACAGCTCTGCTGGTTTTATAATGGTAAAAGAAATCAGAACAATAAAAAAAATGTTTTTTCAACAACATGGCACACAGAAATTATTGGCTCTCAACCAACCTGCTCAGTGCTGTGAAGCAGTGGCAATTCAGCTCATTGTCCTGCTAAAAGACACTGTGTCACTTTGCACCAGCTTCAGATCTGGCCCAGCAAGAACACCCAACATGTGTGACGTTGCCACCACTGTTCTTCACAAAAGACTGTGTTGCAATGAGAAATGCAAGCAATGGCTAATTCTAGCAAAACTGCACAAATCAAATAAGCAACACTTATGGAAGAACAAATGTTAAGGCCAATCTTAGCTTGACCCAAAAGTGAGCTAAAGCTAAAAGTACAAACTAACTTTTTTTCCTCAGTCAGCCCTTTTTTCCCCTTTATTTTCCTTGCAGTGGATAACAGCCTTCCCAGCCTCAACCTCAGCTAGACTAAATAGAAAAGAAAGGAGGGTCTAAGAGGAGCTTAATCGCTCCATCTACAGGCAGCAATGCAAAGGAAGTGTAATATACATACTATTTAAACACTTCCCACCCCGAGGAAGGATTTGGAACCAAGGCCACAGCTAACAGCCTAATTTAGGGATAATTACCACAGTATGAAACACCATAGTCTGCAGAATAAGATCATGAGATTTTCTGCATCTTCCACAAGCTCCTAGACTACCTATATTACATGCATGACCAAAACCTGTATTAGCGGATCAGCACAGAAACTTACTCACTCAGTCTGCTAAAACTAACGGGAGTATCACCAGCCTCGCCGGCCTAGGATTAAGATCTAACTTCTGTACTCGAGAAATGTTCCCTAATAATCAACTTATCCTGCTACTGAAAGCATACAAATGGCAAAAGAGCTGACAGTCCTAGAAATTAAAACAAAATGTTAGTCAGTCTTATACTTGCATTTATCTGTACTATGCAAGTCTGCGCTTAGTCCTTCAGGCTACTATTTTGTCAAGGCAAGCAAGAAAGTCATAGAAAGCAAGAACTGAAAATAAGGAAAAAAAAATCAACCTGAATTATTTCAGTGGCTACATCTGTTTAAGCAGACATAGTTTCACTTAATACAATGCTGGCCAGGTCACCCCCTAAGGCAAATGCTAACCTGTGGCTTTATTGTTCACAAGGGAAGTACTGCATAGATACTGCAAGTGTGGAACATGAATTCATAACGATACAGCGCAACAAACCACATGTAGTCAGTCAGTAAGTGCTGGCTGTCACTAACGTGAAATACGATTAAAAGATAGCACAGTATTAACAAAATGAGGTATGCTGAGATTACATGTAAAGCTTCCAAATGCAATAGCTCCGGCATTAAATAAGCCATGAGAAACATCTGGGAGTGTTTGACATAAATGGAAGCTGCAGTCAGTTGTTGGACATCATATGAGAGCACTTAAGGAATCACTGTAGAGAGAGATGCTCTTCAAAGGCAGGACAGCATGCATAACATAGGACAACCTTTGGCAACTCACTTTCACATTGCTAATGCTGACATTGAAGAATACACTGTGATGAAAAGCAAAATAAGCCCTTTGAAAAAGTTTGTGTCATTCTTCACTCGGATCAACTGAGAAAAAATGTAGTTGCTGAAAGCTTTTTGAAAGTTATATATATGATCTGAAAGAACTGCTGAAAGATTACCTGGTATTAAGGCTTATTGCAGATAAAGAAACAAAGTCAGAGGCTGCAGTGTTCTAAATAACACGGCAACTCCTTCTTTCCAGTTTGCAGGCACTTCGTAATGACTAGAACTGGAAGTAGCTGGAGGAAAAAGGCAGGGCTGGAATTCACTGTACATCAGCCTTTGCTACTCTGAGAAGTCTCCCAACGATCTTTTACAGCCTAGACTATGCAAGAACATTTTCTTCTGACACAAGATTCTTCATAGCATAAAAGATGAAGTGATAAGGACAGTCATATGAGCCATCAAAGATGTGGGACTCAGAACAGAGCAACTCTCATATTGCAAGCACAAAGCATCATTTTT
The DNA here is from genome assembly GCF_011077185.1 of Oxyura jamaicensis. Taxonomy (NCBI): domain Eukaryota; kingdom Metazoa; phylum Chordata; class Aves; order Anseriformes; family Anatidae; genus Oxyura; species Oxyura jamaicensis. The sequence continues at coordinate 24,150,812 of NC_048895.1, forward strand.
GCTTACAAAAATTAAAATACTGCTAAACTGGCAAACCAGTCTATTTTATTTTTTTTTTTCATGAGTACTTATCACTACATCATTAATAAAATCTTTAAAAGCTCTTGTTGAGTTGGAATAACAAAATTTGTGTTTCTTGCAAAACTTTGGTGAACAACAGATTTTATACATGTATCTTTGTTGTGACATTCTCCTGAAATTTACCAAGCCAGTATGGTAATCCAGTAACATCACACACGTGGAAGTTAATTCAGGAAATGTATATGCACTGCTTCATTTAGCTCAAAACATCTACTTCAATGAGCACCTACTATGTGTTAAGTCCCATTACTTCATTTCAAATGCATTATAATTTTTTATACTCAATACGTAAGATTACAAAAAAATATTTTAAAAACTTACTGAATAGCACCATCTTCCATTTAGGTAATATAAAAAGGGATCTTGAGGCTTAAGTTCAATTGCTTTGTCTAGGTGCTCCTATTAAAAAGAAAAATGGTGTCACTTTAGATGTTTGCTTGGAAAGTGTGTTTACATGCTAAGAGACTTGCTGCAAATCATATACAAATTCAGAAGTTTTCTTCTGCTGCAATTATCTTCTAATATACTAAATATATTTTAACTAGCAGATCCCTTCCTTATGGAGGAAAACCACAAACAGAATTATTTAACAACTTTGCACGCAATGCAACAAGACCACAAATAAACTGCTCAAAACTTCAATCAAAGAGCTTGAAAACTTTTGCCTGAAAAAGGCAACAACTTCAGTTGTTGTTTTAATTTACAGTTAGTATGAGGGAACTCTCACACACCAGATCAGTGAGAAAGCAACCACTGTCTTTGTTCTTACAGGCCAGCACCCATCATTGAAGACTCTTCCACCCTGCAACATTACTTCTCCAATGACATGGTACAGGACACAAAAAAATGTTACTATAATGTAAAATTCAGGAAATAAAAGGGTTCTGCTCCAGTGAAACAGTAACAGCTAGAAAGTATCTAATATGGTGATTCTTCCAAAACCACTGTCATTACAGGTCATAAATAACTTTATTTCTCTCTTTAATTTACTGAAGAAAGCTCTTACTTCTCAACCTGAGTTTAAAGAAAAAAGAAATACGTTATTTCACCCCAAGTACTATTTGTCTCAAAATAAATCTCTCTTCTAAGGTTTCATTTTTTTCAGATCTCTCTTCTTTTCTGACTAAGCCAGTCACTAAAATATCCAAGTCATACAGATATGAGAGACTATTATTCTATCATTTTGTCCGCAAACTAATCACATAGAAACTATGTTTTCATGCTATTATTTTCCCCAAAGCCTTAGCATTGCCAAATGATTCACTTGGATTTCAGAAATTACTTCTGAAGAGCACACTTACTGAAAAGGAAAATAACACTGTTGTTTTTTTTTAAACCCCATCCTTAAACAACTGCAGCACTTCTGTTTTTTTTTTTTTTGTCGTTGTTGTTTGTTTTGTTTTTGTCTTGTTGTTGTTCATTTGGTTGGCTGGTTGGTTTTATTTCTGTCAGTTTCCCTTTCTTACCTCGCTAGTTGCAGCAGTTGGGGCTTAGCTAACTTGGCACAGCCTGGATGTAGTTAATGCGACGCTCCAAGCCCTCCCACAGGCTGGATGTGATGGGGACCTGTCACACATTTGTTGTCTCTCACTGATACCCAGAACGAGGGGACATTGGCTTGGAGGGAGGGCAGTGGGTAGAAAGAGCCAGACCAATACTGAGGACAAGAGGTAGGGAGCACGTGCAACAAAAACTGCTAACTAGAATACACAATTATCTCTGAAAGAACACTGTTAAAACAAACATAACTTATTAAAGGAGGCATGAAGCATGATTGCAGGACTGTTAGTTCATTGCTTACATTTTGTATGTTTTGATTTTCTGAACAGAATTGTTACTCCTTGTCCTCTTCCCTTTCACTACGGACTGTAACAGAAATCTTGATGTTCCTCCCAGAATCCAACCTCAATTTATTTATATTTTTTTTCAAAGCATAAATCTGCTTGCATACATAAAAATAACTTTAACACCGACACCAAAATAAACGTGTGAGGCTGAATTACTGTGTTGGAAAAATCTCTTTGACACTATATAAGGAAATAATTTAAAGGAATAGCTTAAACAAAACACCAAAAGCCTACAAAAACATACCTTAAAGAGATAACCATTCCTGATTTTGTTTTGTACACTTTCAAACTGAGACATATAGCCACACATAATTGCAAACCTGAGAGGGGAAAAGAAAAACACACACACATACTTTTTGTGATTTAAATAAACCTTTGAATCAAATTACAAAATATTTCAATACCTAGTTCACAGATTAACAACTGTTTTTCTTCCATCTTGACAGCTGGATAGAAGTTTGGCATGAACTGTACATATTCAGGAGCAGACAACAGAACAATACAAAACAAATAATGGAAACAAGAAGCTTAAATGACACTGTCAATGAAGTGAAAAAACAGGGATTTTTTCCTCCAGACAGCACCAGCATTGACAAAAGCTGAACTGGACACACTGTGCTCCAGACTGTGACACTCTGGGAACGCGAACACCATCAGCCACAGTATCTCACCCGGGAAGGCAAATCCTTGAGGCGGGCTCAGCAGCCAGCCACACAAGCTTCAAAAATCAGAGTCATCTTCTACCCTTCTCAAGCATCTCTGTGCATTTCTGAGCCTCTAGCATTCTTTTAACATTGTTAAAATTACTTAAAAAGCATACAACACATTTTGTTCTTAGAAAATCCCTTCTGCCATTACTAGCTGTATATTGCTAAGGTTGTTTTGTTGTTGTTTTTTTGTTTTGTTTTTTAAATCTCAGAAATCGTGTACTGTGACCAGAGATAAAAGAAATACAAGGTCATTTCTGTTAAAAAAATGTCTAATTGTTAAACAGATAAAACTGAAAATATTTTCAGAGATGCCTCTCTGTAGAAGGCTATTTTCTAAACAACACTGTTGACTTATTGATGCTTCATTTCAACTTTTATTGCTTTGTCCTTATTACTTCAATAGCTACAGAAACTCCTATTCATAAGACAGCTCTCCCACGTATGTCAGTCTCTCGTTTCTTGGGCCTATGTTCATTGCTATTAAGATAATTTTACATTTCTGTACAAAACCAGAAGAACCACCTAAGATATATTTAAGCAGTATAAACCAATACAGATGTTTTATTTTTTCAGAATTTTACTTTTGTATTAAAAATTTCACGAATATTGAATTAAAACAAATAATAAACTTTAAAAAGGGGGAAAAAATGCTGAAGTACAGAGAAAAACAAGAGAGTTGTGCAAGAAGTTGGTTAAGTTAATGATGCTAACAGAACCCCAGTCCATATGGTGCACAGTTTTTAAGCATTACTAAACCTCAGCTTTTTTGAATTTCTTTATATAATGTAATTGTTCAAGCTCCAGTGAATTCTCATTAAAATGTCACTGTTATCATAACGAAATAATTGTACTGCTTACAGTCATACCTAATGTTTTTAATTTAGGAATACCCATGCTATAGGTTATTGCATTGTTAGTCTGCAAGTGTTCCCAGGTAAGGCATGAAAGTCAGCATAAGGAGTCATTGAATTTGTAAGAGCTCCATGCAGCCCGTCAAACTCTGCTGAGCAGAACCTATGTTGTGACCAAAGAGCACAGAACAAAACCCAGCCTGTGGCAGCACTGCTTCTGACGGTTAAATCTGCAAGAGGAGAGTATTTCATATGGGAAAGAGCTGGGAGGGAGGGAGAAAGCAAGGGGGGGGAGGGGGTCAGGAAAGTTCAGGTATTTAGAAAGAGGGGGAAGGTACGGAAACCTTTATTAGGCTTCAGTAACTCAGGCAACGTTTCCCCTATTCCCTTTACTCATTAAGTGCTAATCTGATAAACTCAGCATACCATAGCTAAACGGATTGCTGCTACAAAAGAAAACAATGAAAAGCGAACAAGCTAATCCAGTACCTTGCAGTATTTCCCTGTCTGTGCGTGACAAGAAAGAGGGCCTTAGTCTAAAGCAGTTCAAAGAAAAACTTCTACTTAGAGCTAAAATCACCGGTGAAGGAAATCCCAGTAAAATTTTCAATGAATGAAAAATAAGCTGACCTACTAACTTAAAAGCTTTTTTTTTTCCCCTCCAAGAAAAAAATTAGGATGTCTTTCTGTATTACCTTCTTTTTTCTCTCTATTCTACACTTTTGAACTGGGCTATACAAAAAAGAAATTGGCATAAATCTGTTAATTTGAGTTAAAATTTGATGATCATTTCTGGGAGATAATTTTTTTTTTTTTTTTTAATTGCATTAGGTTTTGCCTGGAAAGAATTCTTAGATGTTTGAAATGATTTTAAAAGTTGAAAAAAGAAGCATAAGAAAGCAAACTTTATTCTCACTGATCCAGACAGTAGTATCAAGAAAATGATCAGTGCAAACTCGGGAGGGCCTAGCTAAATACGCTTCCATCTGTTTTTTTTTTTTTTTGTTGTTTTTTTTAATACAATCCAGAAAGCGTCTTGCCAGGTCCATGGCACAGCTCATCGCAAGGCAAAGCAGAAGTGCTCCTGCTGCCCAGATCCTCACCCCGCAGCTGAGCTCCTCCGTCTTCTTCAGTGTCCTACCCCATCTGGTGGCCACACGTGGAAACATCCAGCAACTGAAGGCCCTCGGGGGGTTAACTATTTATTTTTTTATTTGAAAAATAAAAACACATCAGCATCTTGTCTATTATAAAAACTACAGGGGAAAAAATAAATAAAAGTCACACAATAATGATTAAATACCTTAAGAAGTGAATACATTATATCTTTTGCAAGCAAGTTTTCCTGTTTTTCCTCACAACTGCTGCTTAGTTATGTTCTGTGAAAATCAGGATTAAAATACTACTATGCTGTCTTCTCAGAGAAAAATAAAAAGCTATGCAATAGCAGCACTGAAAAGAAGTGATCTAACTGCTAATGTTATCCCTGGTTAATATCAACAAATGGCCACAGGAATTCATCAAAATAAATGTAACGTAGATGGTCATGTAACTTAATTGATACAGATAAAATACTTCTATGCAGATTAATCATTCACAATTAAAACTCAATTTATTATTATTTTTTTCCCAGATCAAGGGAAATTCATGTTAACCCCTTGTGGTGTTGCAGAATTTCTATACATATTCTGACAAGATAAAGCCACGAGGTGCATACCAAAGGAAGAGCAGCAGGTGGATTGGATACAGTAAGTTTTTAAATCAAGAATGCTCGCAAGCAACATGAATTTTAGAACCAAAAATGCGGAGATGATACTGACAGTTAGGCTCTGGCAACCACAGTCTATCCATCCCATATGAGATGGATATACAGAAAAGATTTAAAGCCTCCAGTCAAAATTAAGCCACATTAGGACACTCCAAATCCCGTTTTACTACTTGGCCTTCAATCCCCTCGAACACATATTTCATGGACTGATGTATTCTGACAGTCTCTGTAACGCAGCCAGACTCTAAAGCTTTCTTTGTGATCTGATGTCAACAAGGTATCAATTCCTATTGAATTGTAGGGAGATTTTTGCAACTTATATAGCTGCGTATGACTCCTGCTCCATTACTCTTTTGGAGATCAGAGTTTTGAATGCTTCAAGTTGTATCACTTTGATACAATGATACATCATTATAAAGGCATAGCTATTAAGATGCAAAGGAAAAATAAAGCATCAGTTTGCTATCACTCCCTCATGGGGATGAGGGTACAGAAGTAGTGGCTAAGAATGTGAAAGACTGCCAATGGACACAGTAAAATGTGCCAAGGTGCAAAGTGAAGTGTTTAGGAGTTGGGTTGTTGGGTGTTGGCTTTTTAATATTTTATTTTAGTTTGTTTTGTTTTTACAACTTGGAATGTATCTAAGTCTACGTTGTAGAAATTGGCAGAAAAATAGTTTTCATATTAAAAAATTACCAGAGCACTGAAGCTGAGCTCCAGGGAAACATCACACGTAGCAAATACTTGCATAGATGGCACTTCCATGAAAAACACAGCCGTATTTTGGTAAAACAAAACAAAATATGAAAGTAAGGACATTGAAGAATTCTGGCTTAATAAATTCTAACACGATAAATCAAAACAAGAAAACATGCTGCTGCTAAGGGACATTCACAGAAGTTCACCAGTAGAAAATGTGTGCCATAGTTGCATTTCTGGGACTGTGGAACCCACAACTGAATTGTGTTCCAAAAACTTAAATTTTATTTTTGTAACAGAAATTAGTAGTCCTTACAGCTGCAAATATGACCTTGAAAAAGTTAGCCAGGTATAGTCTTCACAAATCTGGAAACAGAGCGAAACAATAGCTTTCACAGATAGCGACACAACTGCCCTTGACAGTGACAGAAAGGTAACAGGGATCACTTGGTTGCCAATATTATTTTCCCTGTGATCATTCTGCCAAAAAAAATGTCTAATCTTTTCACAATTCAAACCCACCTCCTTTGAACTTGCTGCATTGCTGTTTCAAGAACCTTATTCTCAGGGGATGCATCATAACAGGACTATTTGAAGACCTTTGTGAAGCGCTCCTGTCACGCAAGCGTCAACATCTGCTACCTCCCCTCCACAAGGAGGAAAACACACACCACAAAAAGTAAAAACATGAGCAGACAGAGAACTTCATAAAAAGGACCACAAACATCTGGAGGCACTGCAACATTTCTGAACAGAAACATTGCAATGTTCTATGGAAAAGAAAAAAGAAAAAGAAAAAAAAATCCCTAGTTTTTTTTTTTTTTTTTTTTTTTTTGATATTGCTCAAAAAATGACTTATCTAATCTGTAATCCCAGCAACCACATAGTCCTTAGAGGTGACCTTGCAACAGTATGTCATTTAAGTGCTCTTTAACTAGTAATACACACCTCTTTGATCCACTTACTATAGGACAAGTTACACACTTGTAGAAATGCCTTCTAAATTTGTCCTTCTGCATTTGAAACTTTAAATGTTTTTTTTCCAAAATAATAATTAATTTAAGGACAACTGATTAAGATTAAGCATAATTAAGAACAAAGATTGCTGTAAAACTCTTTTTTGGTCTTCCCATAGAGCTAATACAGGACAAATAACTACTAACCTGAAACTTTCTTACACCAAGTTTTGACTGAGAGCAGTATTTCTGGACAAGATATCTACTCCTGAAAAGCAAGACTGTACAACAGAAATAGACATTTGTAGCTTGTAACATCTGTCTCTGCTACAGTTCGAAGTCACTCTAAATAAGGGGTAACTCAGGAGAGAAGGTTGTGTTTAGTTACATACCTGGTATGGATTTCATTTTAAGTCAGTAGTATGACAATATCCTGTAAAATATGCTTTTAAGAGTTTTATTTCACTAGAAAAATACTTCTCTGTCATTGAGCCCCACCAATCTTATAAATTATCTGTTATAATTCTATTACTAATAGTACATGACAAGAAAAGTCTTGGGGTCAGCCGTGGTTCAGGAGGAGTCTTCACCTAAGATTACTAGTTTTTCACTTGATAATTTTACTGTGGTCTAAATGAAGCACATGTGCTATAAAACTCCTATCAGCAGGTAAGATCTACAGAGTAACCTGAACATAACTGCAGCACTAAGCTTGTTTGTGGCAAACAAACCAAAACATAGTGCACCAAATGGTTTTTCTAAGTAAATGGCACAAAAACTGTCTGCGTCTAGGAACCCTTCTGTTCTTTGCAAAAACTGTAACAATGCCTCTTCAGCAAAAAAGGAGGTGCAGGGCCCTGGGTAACAGCAGAGAAGCTTTCTGGACCAAAATCTTGTAAACATTTGTAAACGTTGTAAACAAAAACAAGCAAAAAAAAAAAAAACAACCTACAAACATAAAAACCCACTTGTTTTGCAAAAGAACGTAAAAGTTTGTGTACTATTAACGTGTCTATTTTGTGTTTTCTGTAATTGTAAAATCGTAACGCACTGCCATCTGAAGTAACTACGGTACCGAATCATCCTCCTAGTACTTCCAATTAAAATCTCAATGATAAAGATGGTCCATGGTCCAAGATGAACTGTGAGGGTTCACATTTATCATCTGGGAATCATCAACCCACATTTTTTGAGACGTGGGGAAAACATGACCTGCAACTGCCCTATGCCAACTTCTGCACGCAGGTTCTTTCACAACTTGAAAATCAACACAGGCTGCACAAATCGGCAAGCCACACACAGTAGTTATTCCGCATCTCTTTGGGGGTGATCAAACAAATAATAAAAGGTTACAGCTATGTTTTTATTTGCCAGTGTTCCTATTTACTAAGGTTTTTTAGAATTGACCATTTGAAAAAGGTTTAGTGATCTGACTGGCAACCACAATATGAAGTGTGATCGCATTGTGTGTAAGACACAACAACCGAACTCTAGGCCTACATGAGCAAGAGCCTGCTGACAAAAATCATTCCACGAAGTTCTCCTGCTGCAGATAAAAAATTACATTTTACGTCCCAGACAGCTTATAGCAGTTGCACAGCACAAGAAAAACCCTGCTCTGGAAAAGGGATGTTTTTGCCAGTATAACTCTCATCTGCACTAGGGCTTTACTGAACAGTTACATCAGTCAGGGTGGGACCAAAACATATTTTATTTATGCTGTAAACAGAGCTTTCAAGCAACAGGGATAAGCTTCCAAAAGAAACTTTTAGAGGTCTATTGCCCTACTCTTGGCTGAACTGTAAAAAGAGTGCCAGATTATATAAAGTTCTATGAAAGTGTTATTATGAGAAAATATTCAACACTGCAGCTGCAAATGACCCTTTCTGATGCAGAGGAAAGGCAAGAAATAATTGTAAAGACTAATTCCATTCCAGTGAAGTGTTCTCCATTGACTTGAAAATCAAAAAGGAATTGGCCCTAAAAGTGAAAATATACTCACACAGCTAAGCTAGCATTAATACCTAATTGGATGGGTATTAAAGAATAGAAAACAATTAACTGAAAATATACTTCAGAAATCCTTAATACAAACTGAATTGCAACCTGCAAGAGAAATATGAAGTAATAAGAAGAGGTTCTATAAATATAGCAGAAGGAAAAGAACCACAAAGGAAAGTATTTAACAATTCATAACCAAAAAGAAAAGGACAATAGATGAAACCAACATGGTTGAAATCAATTTCCTCTTTGCTTATATCCCTGTCCCCCAGGGGTTAACCAGAAGTAGAGAGCAGGGAATATGACCAGGAAAAGAACAGGTCTATCATTTAACCCTTACTCATTTATTGAACAGTTTAAGACAACATTGAAACAATGCATGAGTGAACAATGTAGATTAGCAGCTATACCAAACATGAGTTAAAACCTCAGCTGTGCTGGTAGGAAATATCAAAACCCCTCAGAAAAGATAAAATGTAGATTAGTAAGAAATCAACCAAATCTTTCTGTAGGCAAGGTCAGAAAGCCTTCCTCAGCAGCAGACAATACCAAAACAGGTAACCTTACAGGAAAAGTGAAAAAATTCTGTTTGACAAATCGTTGAACTTACTTCACGCAGGCTATGTAGTAGGTTCTTCAATTACCTTACGTGGCTTAACAAACTTTTACATCAGCAGTGAGATGAAAAGGAAGGATTTTAGTCTGAGACAATGTTGTTTTCCCTCATGCTGAGCTACTCATCTGCAGCCAGCCCAAGTTCTCGCTGTGTATCTGATCTCCAATTACAGTCGATAGAGCCCCTGTTCAATTCACAGAATCCCTGCCCGCACTGCTCTGCCTACTGCTGCTGGAGCTGCCCTAGGGTGTCCCATCACTCCCAGCTACCGGCCCAGAAGGGTACAGACCCCAAAATATCACACGTGATGTATGTCATGTCACACAAACATCCTGGCATTGTCAAATGCCAAGTTGGCTATCAGAGGATAATTCTCCATCCCCCAAAAGGGTAGGACAAGTCCCTTACTCAAATGTAGATGTGCATAATGCAAGTACATATATAAGGCATATGTTTACATGCCAACCTGGAGTTGTGTTGTGCACTTCAACTGTAAAACAGGTAAATGCTTCTTCCCTAAGTGACCACTGTTAGCAATCCTAATATTTTTGTATAAAGATCTTTCATTACTTTCATTTCTTTTCTCTTACCATCTTTAACTACAGATTTCCTAACACGCTCACATGTTATTTCTTTATGCCTTATTTGTATTGCACTTTTCTGTTCACACATTGTCTTAGCTATTTATGATTTTAAGCAAAATCCTGTTTGCATACAACTTTGAGAGCCCAGTTTATACAGGAAAGATTCCCTGAACTCTTCTTTCCTGTTCACGGCGATTAAGATGTAAAATACTGTTTAGAGAAACTGGATAAATTTGCAACAGCCAGACCCAACCAAAGCGGATCTGACGTATAGCTGACAATGAAGTTCTCCTGGGTAATGGGGAATGTCCCAGAAGAAAGGAAAAGGAAGAATAGTTACTATTTTGAAAGTGAAAGAGAAAGACAGGACAGGGGTTACAGACAAACCAGCCTAACCTGAAAACATTCTCAGGCGTTTTTTTCCTTAAGTGTAGAAGTACACAAAGCAGTTAACCTAATTTTGTCCTGAACAAAAATTATCCAAGAAAACCACTTTTTTTTTTTTTTTTTTTTTTCCTGACAAGATAAACCAGCTCAGTATATTAAAGGAATGCAGCACTGGGGATATAGACCTCACTATCCCCACTGACTTTGTCCTGCATGACATCTCTCAATCTAATTATGGAAACACTGTTTAGATTAAATCACCTGCAGACAATTGCAGAACAAGGTTCATGTGAACCTGAGCATTATTAAAGGTGTTCCACAGAGTTTTTTCCTGGGTCCATTACCTTCCAGTTATTTCATTAATGACATTAATGAAGTCAATGCTGAAAAAAAAAAAAAAAAAAAAAAAAAAAAAAACATACGATGGTAAAGTGGACACAAGTATTTGCAACCCAAATGGCCTCAATAAACCAGAGAAACAGTCTAAAGTCAACATGAAATCTATGCAACTTGTGGAAAGTACCACATCAAGGAAGAAGAAAACAAATGTGCAGTTACAAAACAATCCCACTGCTGGTTAAGTAGCAGCATGGCAGAAGAAAATGTACAGGGATCCCAGCCTAAGAATTGCGAGGCTAGACAAAAACATTCGATTGTCTTTCCAGATCATATCAAGAGGGAAATTCACTCCATTCGGTGCTTCAGCTGGAGCTGTATGGAGTGCTACACTTTAAAAAAATGCATCAAATCAGAAAGATTTCAGAAAAGAAAAATAAACAGATAAAATAATGTGGAAAAATATTACACCAAGCTATTCAAATCTGTTATGTCTATCTATATACCTAGAAAGCCACCAGTTCAATAGTGAGAAAATTTATTTACAATTCACATACAAAGATTATGACAACCGCAAGCCATACAAAAAATCTCTTGCCTGTAACAAGAAGCAGTAGCTTACAAAATGTTGAGTTTCTCTACTTAAAACGTACAGATAGGCTTTCTCAACTAACCCCTAGAACACATCTCACACTCATAACTCTTCCCTTGCTAGATGTGCCTGCCGGTACAGGGTCTCACATGGGAAGTCCAACGGAGCACCTACATCTCCCCAAATAGCGTGCAAGCTTTTGTCAGCATAGTTTCTGCCACTGCAATTTATTCTACAAGATTCTGTCACTCTCACAGCCTAGTGGAGAAGAATGTGCAGTCATGCATGTGTGAGATTTGTGTTTGTTTATATACCCCTCTCAGCTAAAGCTGGGCCTACCAGCATTATCTGAAGAAGTGACTATGACTGTGACCAGGCAAACATCAGAAATGCAGATTGCTTTCAGCACGTGATCTAGATACATGTGCTTCAAATCACCTCGACCTGAGGAGTGATGCTCAGATGATCCTCTTCTCTGTTAGTTTTGCCACCAGAGTAGCAACCTCCAGCTGACTGGCATTAACAGGCAGCTGGGGAAGGCCAAAAGCAAAGGTTTTTACCTTAAGCTGCTATATTACAGACACCTAGGGCCTAGGTTTCACCTCCAGGCAGTCAGCATCATGACTTCCAAGAGACTGGAAAGAGTAAATGCAAATTTCTGTGATGATGAATCTTAGCCAAGATTCCCACAGCACACCACTTCTAGCACCCCATTATTGCAAAGTGGGTGTTTTGATCACTAATTGCTATAAGCTAAAAGGGAAACAAAAATCATAGAAATATGGCAGTGCTCAGAGGAATGCAGAAGGGAATAATAACATAGCCATTGCTGAAGTTCAGGAGGAGTGAAAGACCAAATCAGAGTCATCTAATTAAACAAAATCATCTGTATCTAATCAAGTATCTAAATCTGAGCTAGCCAACATGTGCTCCCTTTATTGGCAATGGAGAAGCAGTCAACTGAACCTGAGGAAAAATTAATCTCACCCTAACTCAGAAGGATTGCACTTCAGAAGCGGCTACTTCTTTTTAGACAGCAAAGAAAGCCTGGGACAGGGTTTAGATATCTGAAAGATAAGCAAATTTCCAACCTGTATGTATAATAATAAAATTAATTAAGAACATGGAAAGGAAAAGTAAGAGCATTAGAAAAGAAGTCAGAAGTTCAATAAAATTGACTAGCAAAAGAGCAATGTGAGGAATTACTGGTTAGAACTCAGCAGAATTATCTTCTACCTGATCATGTTGATTGGATAAAAATTACTCAATTTGCAAAGAGTTTGTTAATTTCTGGCAAGGTCTATGAGATTAATCCAAGTGAAAGGCTTAGAGGAAGATGACATGATAGAACAAAAACTGACTAATTATTTGAAACTTCTATAATGTTGTCTTTTTTTAATTATTGGAGTTTAGATTATCAAAATTTTGGGAGGGTGCTTACTTTTCATAAAAGTAAAGACAAAATATGAGACTGAATGACTTTATTTTGGGAACTGTTGAGAGAGGAAAATAGGAAACTGTGGTTTCTCTAAGCAGTAATACACTGATTTCAGCAAAAATTTACATCTCAGTTTCATGGTACTTACTAAAGTATAGGTAGTAAGCTGTTTCACATGCTAAAACAACTGTTTCACAGAATATTTCAATGTAATTTTTTAGCTACAAGTGATAGTAATTGACTTCCATAAAACTATAAAAAGATATTTATGAATATTTTAATCAAATTGATGTCCAACTGCAGCATGATAAATATAACTTGCTGTGGGCACTATTTATAGCCAAGAGACAGCTGTCTTTTTGTTGGCTTTGAAAATACATATAACTACAAAAAAAATCACTTTCTCAAACTTACCACTGGTGACTCTCAGCACTGCTGGCATCCAGCTGGACAGCCTTTTCAGCTTTATCCTTTCCTATAAAAGGAATAGAATATATTAAAGGATTCATTGTGGTCTTCCACATTTCAGGCAACTCTCAAGAACCAAGAAATCAGATATGCTCTAGCTGCAAATAAATTGCTTCTTCCTCTTACAAACATATAGACAGACAATCATGGCTTTACATCATTTGCATACATATATATGTGTGCTCCCCCTATCTTATTTGTATATATAAATATATATATATATAAAATGGTTGCTATTTTGTATTTTCTCTTAGTTCATTTCATTAATTCAGATGCAACTAAGTCAGGGAAGGATTAGACCAGACTGTTGAAGGTGGCTGTGTTTGTAAGATAGAATTCCCTTAAAAGCAAGTTAGAAAAGCACCTGTCAGGAACAAAAAAAAAAAAAAAAAAAAGAGAGAGAGCTGTTTTCTGCTTGGGTACAGAATGAACTAGTTAAATTTCCTTTCCAGTACAAAGACCTTCATTAGGTTCCACTTTTAACTGAATAAAGATGACAGTAGGTGGCTTGATCAAACCCACATACCCAGTAAGAAGTTCAGAGGAGACGCTTGCTGTTTGCAAAACCTCAGCTGCAACCAATTAAACCACACTGACATTTCTGTATTACAAGTTAACTTCATAAAAACAATGAGCAGCATACACAGTCCTCCAACCTAGTGGAATAAAAAACGACAAAACTACTGCCAGCTCCCCTGCAGCCTCAATCCCTCTGCACTACTTCCAAAAACAGAGAAAAAAGGCTGCCGCCACCCAGCACTTGGTGAGAATGAGACAGACAAGGCTGATTACTCAACACCTAAGTCATTCCTTCTCTCCCTGTCTTTTGCAAGGCCATTATCTTCCTGCAACAGAGGTGACATTTAGTTACTGGTAAAGGCAAAGGATACAACAACAGAGTTTACTGTTGTAACGTGGTTTGTGTCATAATCCTCACAGCAATACGCAACTTACATACAAAAAGCTAAGCTGCTACTAAAGCAAAGAGAGTATCAATTAAGTGGTTAAGGTAGCACAAGTTTTCATGAGCATTTAGATGGTAAGAGGATAGGGATGGGGAACTTGGACAAGCTAAGGTTAGTTATAGAATATATAATGATAGCCCAGAAGCAAGACGCTGCCTTCAAGGATGACAAAGGGCAGTCAAAATTGCTTTTTCAGTGATGGAGTCACTGTTGACAGAAAATAAATAAATAAATAAAAATGTGAAAAGAGTCATAGAAGATAAAACAATCTGAATGCTGTGAATACAATTACATAACCTTAATTTGGTGTAGCAAAAAAAAGGGAGAGGAAATGCGTAAACAAAGGAGAGAGAGACTTATTCCCAGATACAGGCAAAAAGGATTACCATAAGAAAAATGTGTCAAACAGACTTGAAGAGGGTGACACAGGTAGAAAAGAAGTAGGCTTTACTGCAATCAAGAGAAGGTTCAAAATAAAAAGGGAAATGTAAACTGTAAACTTTTTACTGTAAATGTAAAATGCAACTAGACAGAAAAAAAAAAAGAATAAGAGAAGAGATGCTTTTAAAAGCAACAACAAAAAAAAAGAGCTATGAAGAAGAAAATCAGAACCCTGTTAAGGCTAAGTTGTCAAACAAGATAGATGGGGAGAGACACCTGGAAGCAACATCTTCAACACCTGACTTACGCTTTTTGTGGACGGTGTTTCCAGATTCACAGAGTTTTACCCCTACCATCACCATAAAAGAGGCTGCTGATTTGCAGGAATGCTCCTTTGCCTCAGAAAAGCAGAAAAAGAAACCTTCCTTTTAAGAAGGCAAATGTTGTAAGCACATTCTCTTTCCATCTGATTCTCATCAAAATAAAGGATTTTAAGGCACCATCCAGAGCCAACAGCCTTCAGTCGTGACCAGCAATACTTCTCCTTCACTAATTTTAGATCTCTCCGATGAGGAAAGAATGAACTGAAGCCGTGTAACATCGTAGTTTTTTGTGCAAAACATTTTTATTACAGTAAAAATACTCACATTTACTGCACTGGAAAACTTTACTGAAGCTCAAAGCATGTTTCACCACATTCACATGACATTCTACAAACATTTTTCATGTATTTACCATCAGAAACATATTTCTTCTTCTCCTCAGTATCAGCAGTCATCTCAAACATATCTCCATAGGCACGTGCAACTCTCCAAAGGAAATCCACACGGTTTTCATACTGAAAGTAGAGGACAGCTGAGTAATTAAACTGATCAGAATGGGATTTACACAGTTTCCTTTAATAATACTTAGAGTAGGTTAGACGAACATGTCATAAATCTTTGGACAGTTTATATCCTTCTACAGGGCTTCTAATTTATGTGAGAAACAGATACCAATTTGCAATTGCCAAAGGAGAAGACAGCTATTGCAAATACCCTAGATGGTCTAAATACGTTTTATTTCAAAAAACAGTTTTGAAGTTGCTTTTTAATTAAAAATATAAAGGTAAGCCAGTAAAGCACAACAGATCCCTGAACCATGTGATGCATACTTTCTTTAGGTATAAAATGTGCACAACATTCACTTTCAAGTCATATCTCATCTGCTTGCTTGGGTATTTCAATATGTAAATGAAAATATAATCAGGACTACTTATGTTTGTCAAATCAGAAGAAAACGATAAATTGAATAAAGCACTAACCATAAAATATTTTGAAATTGTATCAAGATTTACACAAGTGCACAGTAAAGTCATCGAAGGAAAAATTCACATGAAGATTACCATAAAGGTATAAGCAGACTGCAGGCTCATAATGCCATTTCTTCAAGACACTTGGTCTGGTTACTATCTTATTCCACAGGACTTTCTCATATGGGCAATTATAAAACCAGCAAAGAATGTTTCATTTATCTAGAAAAAAGCCCCTGATATATTTCTTTGTTGCATGTAAGAATACACATATCAAACAAAACCTCCAAATGCCTGGATGGTACATAAAATAATACAACTTCCATGCCCACCCAACGTGAATATTGGTACCACCTTGAAATATGTGCATGACATTGCATCTTCTATTCCTGTATCTTTATGCTTATATTAAGGAAGTTCTCAGAGGTAGACCTAACCATTAGTTAACAGCAACATAATACTAAGTTTACACTTTAATACCTTGTCATCTTTCTCAAGTAGCAGCCTGAAGCTCTCCTTCTTATCATCTTCTGAACCCTTGTGCAAACTGTCCACCTGCTGTAGAAGATTAAGTAACTCTTCTTCTTCTGATTGCACGGTGACATCAGGTGATTTCTTACACCCCTTTTCTTCCTCAGAGTCTCCTTCAGTATCAGTATGAGCTGTGAGGTAACTAAAAATCACAGAAAATAATAACCATCTTTTCTACAAATATTAGCAAATCGCTATGAAATTAAAACGCAAAAAAATATATATATCAGCATGTAATTTATTCAATTTGTCCAACCTGAAAATAATTTTTAATACATGGAATCAAGCTTATTGTTATTACAGAACTTCTATCTTCAAAAGGATAACCATAATTCCAAATATAACAGGCAAGTAATTATATTTTCCTGCCTAATACTACATTGAAAAAATGTAGATACACATTAGAAACACATGTGTCCTTGTGTTTCAAATACAGAACACTTTAAATCATTAATGTGTATTATGACATGCTTTGCAACCCTGAGTAAGCCTCTTGAACTCTTGGCCTCAGTTTCTGTATTTTTTTGAAATGGGACTGAGCTTACTAACCAAACCAGAAGTGCTAAAAGAATCACTTATACAATGTTCTGCTAAACGCTTTTAAGATCTAAATATAAGTGATAATATCACTGTTATCAATTTGTTTACGTAGCTTTTGTACATTCTGAAGGTCAGAGTATCTGAAATTGGGAAAGAGCTTATATTAATTCATTTTGCTCAGCACAGAAGTACTAAGCACCAGGCAGGCAAGGACAAAGAGATGTTTACAAAAGCCATAAATACCACACAGAGATAAGTAGGTGGCCTTACTGTCCGAAGTGCTGAGCGTATATTAGTGCCCTCCAACTTCACATAAGAGCAGCTGAACAGCATTACTTTTTAAAAGTAACCATTTGGTTATGTACTAATATGGGCAGAAAAGCCTAATCTTTGCAATAAACTTATGATAATCTTGTTCTAATGAAAAATAATAATTTAGAAGTACTAGCTGCTAAGCTCAAAGATTTTTAATTGGTAACTACTAGCAGAAAAAGCATGCAAAAGACAATATACTTTAAGCAACTGAATAATCTGACTAGAGCAGGACAGTCAAAATATATAAAAACTGTTTTTTCCATATATATAACCAATGCAGAATGTTAGCAATATGAATGGGGGTTAATAATTATGGCTTTTAAGTCTTCTATTTTCAGTAAGTTGCTTTAGGAAGCGACCAGAACTAAAACATCAGCAGATCCACTTGCAGCTTGTAAATGACCATTTACAACTACTTACAAAGTCACAGAACTGCAAGATGTGGCATGAGGATTTCTCTGCAACATATTAACACAGTAATATGGGGAAGAGGAGTCTAAATGTTCAAACAAATAATAAAAACAAACGCAAAAAACATAAAGCAGAGCAGAGATGGGGAACCTCCTAGATTCCTTTAGGTTTGCTTTATATTAACACCAAATCTTGATAATGCTTAAGTTGATGACAAATCCTGTGTCATGTCCTCAGAGTTTGTATTCATACGTCAGTGAACATTTTTTTTTGGTTTTCTGCAACATCTTTAAAACCAGAGCATATTGTTCTTCCATAGTTATATTGAAGTGGATGCAAGTTATATTGAAGTGGATGCAGTCCCATCATTTTCAAGCTGAATTTGTAGGAGCACTAACTAGGGAGCTAACCATGGAAGAATGAGCTCCTCAGATCAGACCATACTGCATCAACCCTTCTCATCCCACCTCTCCTAGAGATACATGACCTCTGGGCCATGTCTGTGCTGAGAAACAGCAGAGGGGACAGGTCATTTCTTCCCCACTCCTTTCCCCCCTCTACTGTTTTGAGAAATTCTCTGCCAGCTCATCTCTTTATCTGAATTATGAATCCCCAGAGAACTCAAATGTGGAGAAGGCCGTCTTAAGGCTTGATAAGAAATGCAAAAATTTCATTTCACTTGTTCATTTGCATGCTTCAATGGTGACAAACCAATACCTATCAAACAGCCTGTGGGGAATGAAAAACGCAACAGTATTTTTTTTTCAGTTAAGACAATGCCAGTAATTTCTAGGAACTACAACAGACTGTACTACCATGTTCCTGCTGACATAAGTCAGACACTGAGCTAAGCTAAGGCACTGGAGCTTGTGTTGCTATGCTAAGCAACAGAAAATGGCATTTGCAAATAAAATAATATTTAAAATCCTCTCTGAATGTTTATTATAATGAAAAGTTATGATAATGAAAGAATGTTTAAAATTCTCTCTGAGCATGGTTTGATGTAAATGGCGTTTTTCAAGAGAAGGACAGAAATTAATTGTCCTGATAACAAATCGTTCAAGAGAGTGTAAATAACACCAAGTGGTTAAGCTTGGGCATGCTAGTTACCACCTGAGATGCATCAGAATTCCTCTACGTTTCTCCCTTCATTCCTAAGAAAAATAAAAATAGTGCTTTCAGAGGGTCCTTCCTTCCTCGTCTCTACACCTACAGTTCCAGAGCTGACATTGCTGCCTCCTGACATTTCTTCCTGGGAGACCACAAAGCTGACAGCCCTGGCCTACATGACTTATTGATGGTGAGTTCCCACCTCACCAGTCAGGCAACCCAGGCAAACTCCCACATTGCTCAGGAGTCACGGGAGTAAAATAACAGCAAGGTAATTTAATCAAGTATCAAACATTAAACACCACTTCAACCATTCTGGCAAACTAGGCATAAAGGACTTTTTTTCTGGTTTGTTTCTGATGACATTAATTTTCTTACTAGCTCTCTGTTCAGTCCACATTGTGGTTGAAACTTTTAAAGCATGAAAACATAACATGTTAAGAAGGCAACATAGACTATTAAAAAATAAATAGCAAGGATTTTTCCTAACAATGGGGTAAGCTGTACTTTACCAATTTGAACTGAAGCAAGTTTTATTTCAAGACAGTAGGTCCTTCCAGCTACTTATGGACAAAATAAGAGTATAACATATTATTGATATAAAGCTATAATCTAAAGAGCTTGATAACTGATTTCAACAAACCTACTAGCGGGCTTATACATCTGCTCATTATAGAATTGCAAGCTGCATGTTATGAAGAGCTATTCTATATATATTTATATATTTATCAATACTAAACAGAAGCAAAGTGAAGCAAGTGTGTTTCAACACAGTCCAAAAACTGCTAATCTAAGGGATGATGAAAGTAATCCAAAATGGAAATCAAGAAAAAAGGAAGAGTCATTACATAAAACATTTGTAAAGCAAGACATAAGAACACTGATATCTGCTATTTCACCTGGTGTTTTCCTGCAAGAAGTGTAATCAGATGATAAATATAAAATGTTTGAATGTGATTGGATCAAGAGCAGCCCTAAGGAGAAGGACCTGGGCATGATGGTTGGTGAGAAACTCGACATGATCTGGCAAGGCATGCTTGCAGCCCAGAAAGCCAATCTTACCCTGGGCTGCATCAACAGCAGAGTAGCCAGCAGGGAGGGCATGGGAGGGGATTTGTGAGACCCCACCTGGGGTACTGCATTCAGCTCTGGAGCCCTAGCACAAGAAGGGCACGGACCTATTAGAACAAGTCCAGAGAAGCACCTCTCCTGTGAGGACAGGCTGAGGGAGCTGGGGTTGTTCAGCCTGGAGAAGAGAAGGCTCCAAGGAGACCTTACAGCAGCCTTCCAGTGCCTAAAAGGGGCCTACATGGAGTGTTGTGATAAGACAAGGGGGAATGGCTTTAAACTGAAAGAAGATAGGTTTAGATTGGATATAAGGAAGAAATCCTTCACTCAGAGGGTGGTGAGGCACTGGCACGGATTGCCCAGAGAAGCTGCAGATGCTCCATCCCTAGAAGCGTTCAAGGCCAGGCTGGATGGGGCCTTGGGCAACCTGGTCTGGTGGGAGGTGTCCCTGCCTGTCGAATTGGAACCAGGTGATCTTTAAGGAACCTTCCAACCCAAACCATTCTACGATTCTATGGTTGTATGACCTTGAAGGTCTTTTCCAACCTAGATGATTCTATGAAAAGAGAGTATTTACATGTGATAAACCAATATCTGAGAAATTCAAAGAACTTGAAAACTGTCTACACTCAGTGTGAACTGTTTTCACCTTTATTACCAATAGATTTTATTTAAAAGAGAAAACAGTGATAAGAATGTGAGGAGCAATGATCAACCAACAGGACTCTGTTAGATCACAAAGGACTGTTCAAAGTCCAAAGAACAAATGGAAACCATGCTAGTGACTCACCGCACTGTGGTTAAGCTGTTCCAAAATCCAGACAGGTAGTATTGCATTAAAACAACAACAACAAACAAACCCCCCCAAAAACAACAACTGAGCTACCTGGTATAAAACACTGCTGGGGTGTAAACTTGCTCTGCTGGTTCAAAAACTGTTGGACTCCCTTTTAATTGGCAGGCACGGGGCCTAACCAGGTATTGGCCATTCTCAACACCCCGACTTTGAGACAGATCAAACATCATCTGTTGTTTTCCTGGCGACTTAAAAAATCATAAGCTGACACAAACTCTTTCTCATCCGCTCCAGCTAATTCAGTAGAAAGGTGATTATATGTCACAGACTGATCTGGATCAGATTGGCATGGATGACCCAGTAGAGCACACGCATCCAACAGTAATAATAAACAGCCTTGGAGGAAAAGGTTGCCAAACCAGAGTCAGGTCAGCCGACAACTGCACTGAAAACAAATGAGCAGCAAAAATAAATGAAGAAATGGTAAGTGAAGGAATTCTTAGAAGCAGGGAAGGGAAATGTTAAGAAAAAAATATAAATAAAACATCAGAAGGAAAACTACTGCTGTGAACCTTTCTGGTGACTGATGCCAAAAGCATTTTGAAAAGCCTGGGTGACAGCCTTGCTGAAGACTGAGGCCAAACACGACACTAATGTCAACGGTTCATCACTGCTGCACCAGGGAGGAAGCGGCTTTAAAATGACAAGTAGGGCAGAATTAGGTGAAACTCTGTGAGCCAGGTGATTGTCTAGACACAATTTATTCTATTTGTAAATGAATGTGTGATTGCTACACATCCTTAAATCTTAAAGACTGAGTAAACAATGGAAGTGAATGATGGAAACCAGAACTCTTCAGCATTCAGTCAGTCTCATGCATTCAGCACACCTTCCTAAAGGATAGCTTTTATTATGCAAAGATATATCTATTTTAAAAAGCGGGAGGAGGGATATTTTTCCACTTAGAATTCCCACATAATTTTTGAAAGGCAAAATACAAAGCTTCTCTCTCCAAGGTGTTAAACATCAACAGTGATGTTGGGAACATGACCAAAACAGATCAAAGCCAGAACAAGGACTGCCAGAATCAAATAGTTTATAAAATAAAATAGGTAGTATTAAAAGCTGGGAGAATTCTGCAAATCTGAAACTGATGTAGTAGACAGCACAAGTGCATAAGACTCTTATGATTATTTCATCTGCCAATTCCCAGTATCTATGCATGTGTCATTTAAAACCAGAATTGCTTAACACAAATAAAACCCTGGCTTCTGGATCATTAAAATATTGCTGGGGCAGTGGAACACCTTGCAGGTACCTTATCTCAGATAGAGTACAACAACTGAAAAAAACATTTTAAAAGTTTAATTTGTAACAAAGAACAAAATTATTTCTCTCATTCACAAGCCAGTAAACTGATTGCATTGCCATGTATGGATTCACTGCAGAACAGCAAAAGCAGGGCACATGGTGTTTATACTTAGAACACATGAATTTGTGATGTGTTAACCAGGAAAAATCTCTCACAGAATAAGCACAACTGCCACTGACGTTACATATGACCTCAAAAAAACTATATACAACTTCACTGTATGCACACTAGGCACCAGGCTTAATAACCTACGATCATTTATAAGATGAAGAAAAAATACAAAAAGCAAATTATATAAATGAAATAAAACTATCTTAAAGAGAGTAGATATGCAAACAAACACATCAAGAACAAGGTGTTATGAAAAAAAAATGCACACAAAAAAAAAACTATTTTCAAAGGAGATTAAAAAATGGCATTGATAAAGCACATAGCATTAATCACTTTGGTATCTATAACCTTGAATTATCTTCCTTCCTTCCAACTCTACACAAATATTCGTCAGAGAAGGCCTCTCTTAAGGACACATTCAAAGCTCCTGCACACTATAATCACTTGTGTCGGATCATCTCCTCAGTTTCTTCATCACAGAGAAGAACCTGAACAGACAAGTTTCCTTGGTTAGTTCTCAAACAGCAATGCATCTATCCTGATGAGAAAGTGTGGTGATCCCAATTGCTAGGTGTGGGATAACAACTATTCTGTATTTGGGAACCTGATTATTTGTAAACCCGTGCTTTAGCCTTACCTACATCTCCAAATACTTTATGCTCAGTACAAAGGCCTCTGCAAACCTATTCCCCCACAAAATGAAACAATTTGAGGAAATAGAGAACTGAAACATTTATATACCACATGAAGAAGAAATGTTTCTGATGATCCTTACCAATACTGAATATTTAAAGTAAAGAAAAAAAGAGAACTAATTTGTAATATAACTGCGGAATCTCAAAATATGGTCTCAAAATAAAAGACTCACAAAGCATGTGAGCTGGGATATAGCTCAAGGAGAAATTCTGCCCAAAGGAACTTAAAGTGAATATGGAGAAACTCTTCAAAAGCAGAATTTCATTAATTATTATGTGCCGTATTCTGCTCTCTTCAGAATATTATATTAAAGCCTCCTTAAAGAAAAAAAAGTGACTTAAAATGGGTAATTTACATACTAGTGTAGGCAGCATTATGTCTGTATACCACACTTAGGAGGTGGTACCAAAAAAAAAATTTGCTATAAACATGCCCTGATTAAATTGCATGCAAGTATCTAATCTGATTATATCAAAACAAAGATGTAATTACAGGAAAGTAATGTCATCACCATTTTCACATTACTACTGTGTATTAGGCAACGTATGAAAATAGAAAAATATAGTCCCTCTCCTGAACTCCTGGTACACCTCATCCTTCAGCACGTTCCTCAGCTGAAGCCCCGTGAACCACAATGGGACTAAACGCCATGATCAAAACCAGGAACTTCATACCTTAGTACCTGAAATCCCTCATGCTTAATTTTAAGCTAGCAGGAAACATACACAATAACAAAATGTATATAAACAAACTGCCATTTGTACATGCTTTGCATTCAGACATAACTTCCACAGCATGTAATACCTTTTGGCAGAACACTGTAAGAGCTCATCTTTAAGGCTCAAAGAAGACAATTATCATGAAAAGCATGAGAGCACTCCGACAGTTTGAACAAGTTCTGTCAGAGACTTGAGGCAAGACTATCTTACTGGAAGCACTCTTAAAATCACAGCATTATCATGAACTTTGCCTCTCATTACATAGCTATGTAGCAATACGGCATCAGATGGTTGCCAAACACGCTGGAAGAAATCTGTAATGTGCTTTGTATTAAACCAACTTCACATGTAGTGCAGACTTACAGATGGTCATCCAGAGTTTTCCCTGATTTAAAAACAACTAATCTGATTTTTTCCTGATTAGAGAGAAATTTAAAATATACATAAAACTTTTAAAGGGCTACTGTTTACAATACAAAGTTTCACATACATAACAATACAATTTGCAATGTGTATGTAGCATGAACAAAGTATTATTAACTCACCCTCCTTCACTTTCTGCCTCCTCAGAGCTGGTAGTTTCTTTTGCAGGGGTTGTCTCAGCTTTTCTCCGCCTTGCTGCTCTGTGTGACGGGCTAACTCTCTGAGCATCTCCCTTCCCTTGGAGCTCGTCTCGAACAAGCTCTTCAAGCTTTGGGATAGCTTCTTTCAGAAATTTCACCTCTCTCTTCAGTTCATCCACGCTTATTAGCAAGTCATTTAATTTTTCTAGTATCTGCAGTTGCCTTCTGTGTAAAACCATTACCGTCCCTTGCTCATTATAAGTTTCATGTTGCATGCCTACAGAATTAAGCTTGTTACCTACATCTGCGAAGTCAGGTATACGCGCAGCTGCACCAGGTTTTCGGACCTTGCGGTACCAAATCAGGACCAGGCTTATTCCAGCAGTCCCTGCCATTATGCCCAGTATTAGTCCTTTATTTTCGATGCGAGACATTTCTGCACTCTCCTAAAATTGGGAGAGAACAGAAACAGAGTTAAAGACACGTCCCCCCTCAACCTAAACGGCTGACTTTGCTTTTAAATTGCAAAAGCTTAGGGCTAAGATAACCGGTGCGTGCTGCAGATGGGAAGCCACAGTGCAACTCCAGCAGATTCTGCAATAACAACCTAGGTGCAATGACAGCAAAACCAACACAGCAGCGAGTTGTTCTGCTGCGGGGGGGCAGCAGGGGAGCACGCTGCTCTATCCGCACAGCACCGCCGCCTTCACTTCTGACCTTCCCGCTGCTTTAGCTGATACTTGTCTTTTTTTAAACGCCAAAAGCTGCCGTCCTCGGCTTGCCGCAGCGCCCAGCTGTCAGGCCGCAGCCCAGCACCGGGGTCCCACCGCTGCCCCGCAGCCCCGCGGCCGCCTCCCCACAGGGCGCCCTCCCCGGGCCCGCCGCCGCCCCGCTACCTACCGGGCCCGGCCCGGGGCCCGCCGCCACTCCCGGCCCCGCCGCGGCGCAGGGGGCGGTGAGACCCGGATCCAGGGGGCCGGGCCTGCCAGGCAGCGGCCGGCCGGGCCTCCGAGGCACAGCTGCCGGGGCCCGCCCTGCGGCAGCCCCGGGGCGGGAGGCGGCCCTCCGGCCCGGCCTGGCCTGCCCGCGTCCGGGTGCGGGTCCGGCCCGGGGGTCGCGCTGTGAGGGGGCCGCGGCTTCCCGAGAGCCACACCTGCCGCAGACGGTGCGCGGCTTGGCCGTTCAGGGGCGAGTTTTCCTGTTTATGCGTCTGCCTTCGGGCTGCTGGCTGCTCGTTTCTACTAACTTCACCTTTGCTGCTACTTCTAAGAGTCAGAGAGTGTGTGTGCATTGCATCGGAGGACGCCTGATGTTGTAAAATCACCGAGAAAGCCTGACCGGGTGCCAGGCCTGGCAGGAAAGCTTAATAGTACCTCAGCCATCTGACAGCCCAAAGCTGACCCTAATTCTCCGAAGTCTCCTACACTCTGCCCAGAGTCAAGGAGGAACTTGAGTCTGACAGGGTGTGGGATGCATTGCTCCTACATCCCCAAATCTGTATCCGTGGCTCAAGACCATTCTTTCTCCCCCGTGGCAGTATTTCCTCCTGTTTCTGGCCTGGAAAAAGGACCGTCAGACAACCCGCTGTGCCCATTCATCATCCTGAAGGCTTCTGGAGGGTGCCCGTGCACAACGTGCCCTGCCAGCATTGCAAAAGAAACTGCTGTTCTTCTGCATGAGGGCCCACACAAAAGGCATTTAAGGAAATAATTACGACTGCACAACGAAAGAGATTGCTCTTCGACTGTCAAAACTTTCCCCAGCCATATCACTCAGAAACAAAGAAAAGCAAGTAGCTATTAAAAAATTTAAAATAATAAAAAAAATAAGTACTTTCAACAGGTACCAAGAACGTAAATTTGTTCCCAAACAGAATTTCAGTCTTAATGCAAATTAGCAAATGTAAATCTATCTTTTAGTCTAAAACTCTAACATCTGTTTATCTTTAAACAAAGATTTCCTATATAATAACAGTAACTGCTAACTAACTCTCCATTAAGAACCTGAAGATGGAAGGAGCCTTATAGGTGGCCAAATCACAATCTGAAAGGAAGGTTAGTCTATTAAGATAGAAAAATTAATCCTGTTTCAATATTCTACATTTCTCCCAGATTAAAAATAAATAAATAAATAAAAAGTTCATAATTTGAAATTTGTAAACTACTGAAATAATTTCCAAATAATATTTTTTACTATAGTAGAAATGATTATTTATATATCCACTAGTGTTTAAAAATGACACTAGATTACATGAATCCTCATGCTGATCATATTTCAACTGTTTGGGAATTGTTACAAATTTTTGTTGGATAACCTTTATTTGTATTTTCTCTTTTCAACACCATTTGCCAAAAATTTTTCTATAAGCCAAATAAAACAGGAAAGGTTATTAAAATGATAATTAGTCTGAGGACAAACACAGCTGAAACAGGCTTGCAACCTTAGACTTGGCTACTTGCTTTCAGATGTAATGGTCTGTGAGAACTGCTTTCTAAATCTGCCATTAGTTTCTCTGGATGCATTGCAACTGAAAATCAGGTCACAGGTCTGGAACCAAACTCCTAACTTGCTTTGCACCTGCAGCCTCCTTATCCAGGCATTGCAATGCAGAAGTGTAGAAGTCACTGCGTGCATGTCACCTGCCAGAGGACAACAGCTCCCCACGCCAGGACCTAAACACTGATTTACCTAGATTTGGCACATTAAAATGGCCTAAATCTGATAACTAGTCTAAGCAAACTGAAAGGAACTGTTTTTAGAAAAAGTGCTGTTCTTCTGCATGTGGATTTTTTCCCAGTTCAAACCAGACTTTGTACCTGAAGTCCTAATAAACATCCAAGTCCAGACCACCATCTCTTAGAAAACGTCAGGCCCATTGCTAGACAGTGTACTTTTAGCTTTACTTCCTAAGGAGACAGAGCTTATGCTCCCAGCTTGTCTGTTCTCTGTCCTTCTGTCCCCAGTGCCATGACATTTTCTTCATCCAGTAGCTCCTGAACCTATAAATTAACTTCAGCCAATTTTGACAGGAAAAAAAAAAAAAAAAGGTCAGTATACTGAAATTCCAGCAAGTTTCATGATGGTCAGCAGACCTGATGTGATGAGACCCTGGTAACATCCTGCCTTCCTCCCTGCCTGCCCCAGGCAGATATTCCCAGATGAGCTCAGCACACCAGAGCTGCACCGCAGACACACCTGCCTGCTCACAGCACAGTGTGTAAAACCAGGCCATGTCGTTTAACTGGTCTATTGCGATATTTTGAGTTTGGACAGTAGTTTTGTGTCAGACTAGAAAAGTTAACTTATTATTGAGCAATTGTGTTGAAAGAGTGAAAGCACCATTACATTATGAGTAACCAATGTATGCTAGTTCCAGCCAAGACGTATATTACCTTACTGGTGTTCTAATTTCTCTATGAAAGCCATTTGCATTTTACTATCAACATAAAATTCTTTAGCTGCAATTTTGTTTGTTTGTTTTTTCCTTTTTGGAAATGGCCCCCACCTAGATGTTAATCTGCTGCTTGTGACAAATACAGGAACTTTTTCATGTTACTAACACTTCATACTTACTATTTCAGCAGTTGTAAGCATATAATCAAACCCTGTTAATAAATCACCAAATATTGCAAAAGTTAAAATACCTTTGACCAGACTTGCTACCAGCCTGTCAGAAATCCTACTGTTTTGTCAAGTTTTATTGAAGTCATATGCTATAAATATATATATATAACTTACCTCAAAGGGAAGGGAAGCATTCACCTTCAGACTTGCATAAATATATCTTGATAAATCTTGTCAACATTCTCTGCAGCTCTTGCCCTGGACAATTGTCCAGTGCCCTTAATGAAAAAATAATAAATTGGAGTAACAGGGGATCAGTAATAGCACACTGATATTTTCTCTTTTCTTCAAATAAAGGTATACTGCTTAGCATAGTTCTCAGAGGAGATGAATTACTGTAACTGCACTGATTTTATGCCTCTGTGTGTGCACATGTACCTCTGCATCCTCTCCAGTATTTTTGAATCTCTCACTGATCACAGTCAGATTTAACAGAGAAATTAATTAATGGCAAGTTTCTTTGAATTACTTGGTGTCTTAAAAGGGAAAACTCTGAACTTGTTCCCCAACTATGAGGAATATTTCTTACTCCTTGTTACACAACTGAGAATCCACACAGGAGAAATGCATTTTGCAGGGGGAGCTGAATCACAAAATACAACCTGTTAGGAAACCTGGCTTCATTAGTTCAATGAATTAGTTCAACAGAACCATCTGTTCATTTATTTATTGTGTTGATGTGATCCAGTGCTGCAATTTCAGCTAAGCAAAAATGGTTACTAATGCCATGGTGTTAAAAAAAAAAAAAAAAAAAAAAAAAAAAAAAAAAAAGTGCTGCTCCTGCTTCTTTGTGTTTGTCTTCATCTCACTAGAAAGCCCAAGGCCATTATCAAGATATATTTATGCAAGCTATGTTAATTTTTTAGGTACATTATTCAATTTCCTTGATACAAGAAATGAGAACTGGCAGCCCAAAAGTTTGTGTATATTGTGGAGACAACAATAGGAATACATATGCAAGGTTACATTAGCCGTAACTCCACAGGGCTGCCTGATGCCTTCACAAAGAGAAGTTGTCATGGGAATGCCTGAGTATACATCAAAGAGGAAAAAGATATGGAATAGCCATGAAAACATAAGAAAAGTGTGTGTACAAACATATATTTTACATCTATATGTATATTATCCTCAGAAGTCCATCAAAGCTTTACAATTACACGTGTATGTGTACATGTATGCCACATCACCCAATCCATTTTCTTCTATTTAATGAGAAATGTCCTTTTTTTCCTGCTTCCTATATTATTTCAGAACATTTTAAAGTAAAGAGATTTACAATTTCTACCTGCAAATGGCAGTGCCCTTACTGAACTCCACAGACCTGTCCCTCCATCATAGCCTAATGTATGTCCCTACGATGTTTGTAATTTCACATAAAAACACGAACTTTGTTCAGGGAATATGGTGTGTTCCTCCATTGTTTCTGCCTCATTTTTGTACCAGCCTTTCTGAGCTTGTCAAAAATTTTCCCTTCTGATTTCAAGTTTCTGTCTAGGCCAGTGCAGCTATGAGTACATCAGCAAGTGGTGGGGACCGACAGGCGTGCATCTGGAGCCAAAGCAGTTGTGCTGAGGCCATGACATCCCTGCCGTGCCCCATGTTAACTTTTGACAAGCTGTGATCTGATTGCAGGGACTGTGTGCATACCCAATGCTTCTGTGATGGATCTTCCCACAGTGTGGTTCCAGTGCCCCAGGCCTGTTCCACAGGGTGAAGCAAAGCTTGCCAAGCTGGGACTACGGGGAGATTTGACTCAGCAGCACACACCTAACCCAACCCAAATCATTACTCTATACATACACATTTACACTGCCAAGCATAACTGCATCTCCCATAAGACCCAGAATTAACCATGGCTTGTAGCATAAAGGGAAGACATCATAAAATGAAGACAAGACAAATCCATGAAGTCAAGTCCCTGCCTAACTAAAAGCCGCTCAGTGGACATTTTTCTTTATGCTCAGTGGACATTTTTCTTTATCTCTAAAGAGTAAGTCATTTACATATCAAAGTTTTCAGCTGATACCATTGCAAAGACTAGAATAGAATCACAGGATCATTAAGGTTGGAAAAGACCTTCAAGGTCATATGGTCCAACCATCACCCCACTACCAACGTCACCCACTAAACCATGATGCTAAGCATCAGCCAACCTTTGACTACTTTCAAATATTTTTAAAGTAAGTGACAGAGTTCCCTCCCCTTCATTGAAATGAAGTTGAAAATAGTGAATATTTTACTACTAATAATTTGAGTAAACATGAAACTTGTCAACATTCACCACTCTTTGACAGCCGTTTGCGTTGTTGATGAAAGACTGGTAACACAGAGCTTACTACCTGTACCTGGCTCTATTGCAGACACGTATGCGTCCTCCGGTAAATCATTTCACCATTTAGCATTTGCATTTCCCTTTCTGCATTACCAGAGAAATGTTAAAGTTATAGCTACATAAGTACTTGTACATATAAAAATTATGCTATACGCAACATGAAGACAGGTTTTCTGCTACAGTCAACGCACGCACATATTTACACTCACGTGAGAACATACACACACAGAGCATTCGAGTTTGCAGATTGTTTCAAGTCCCTTGTTTTGGTTTTTCAGCAGGTCAGCTAAAATAAAACCTAAGTGCAGAATGTATTTTAATTGCTGTTTGCACCTGGCCCTGGCGTTTGAGGTGCTTTTTCTCCCTGGATCTGAGCTAGAGCCCCCTGGCGGCCGAACAGTAAGTAACGGGGGCAGCCTTCTCATTCGTCGTTCTCCTGCTGCCACCTTGTGAGGAAAAGAATTGTGCAAAGAGGGCATTAAGACAGCTGTGAAGAACGGGAGCGTTGTGTCTGCGTGTTCGCGTCGCTATAGTTTTGCTCCAGATTTAGAAATATTGCAGCCAAGACGAACTACTGTGACTACAACAGCGGGTTACGCAGGGAACCGGTCTCCAGCGTGGCGCAGGGAGCTGGTCTCTCTGACCACGGAGGGTTTTGCGGCACATTTTACCAGAAGAAACGCGTTTATCTCCCGGCTTGCCCTGCCATGGCCCCGGCCCGCCCTGCCATGGCGCCCCGACGGGACCGCGCGGGGGCGCCCGAGGGCCGCCGCACGATGGCTCCGGCAGGGGCCCGGCGGGGCCCTGCGGCCTGGGCGCTGCCTGGAGGCTTCTGCCGGCTCCCGGTTCGCGATGCAAGGCTGGTGTGGGATTTCCAGCCCGGCAATAAACAGGAAACCTCACGGCAGAATCCCTGTGTGAGAAATCCTCGGTGAAACGGAGCTGGGCCGGGACACCACGGGTCTCTCCACTGGTCACTGCGTAAGAGTCCCGCTGAGGGGTGGTTGGGTGCTAGGTGGGCGCTTCAGGTGTACCCTCACAGAGGCTGATCTCAAGAGGTTCAGGTGGTTTGGTGAGGCAGCAAAAAAACAGAGATGTTAGCCTTTGGTTTTCACTACTTTTATCTCTATCTCCAGTAAAGAGATAAAACTCTAAATGAGCGATAAGGCAACAGGAGACAGGGGATCTCAGGTGTGGAAACGAGGAAAAAAGGATGAGGGTGCAAAGAAGAATGGTGGAAAACAAAGCTGCTTGGACAACAGCTTGTTGCCAAGGCAAGCAGGAGTCCTGTTCATCCACTGATTTTACACCTTTCCCTGCCCTGAAATCAGTGTTCACTGGGGCTCTCAACTCACCAATTCGTCTGAAAACCTTTTTTTTTTTTTTTTTTTCTGATTTATTTTTCTGCCAGATTGGTGGTGGAATAAACTCAAAGCAGGAGCACATGATCAAGAGCCGAAGGAAAAAGTGAGCAGTTCGACTGACTCGATCCCTCTCATGGAAGTGCACCTTGATGGTACACCACTGATTGGGACTGTTTAATGGGAAAAGGGTACCGTACACATGGACAAAGGAACAACAGCACTAACCTGCTTGTATCCAGAAAACACCTGCACCAGGAGGAGAGTAACTGGTATCTCATACACTAGTTAAAAGAGCAGCAGAGCTCTGTGTGGTGTTTGCTCTTGTTTCATGTGCTGATCTGAAACAAGTTAATTCTCATGGTGTGGCTCTGTGTAGGCTGACCCTTGATGACAAAGATTCAGCTCTGAGCATTTTGTCCTTCAACCCTTAGAAAAAAAACTATCAAAGAGAAAGGGAAGCAGTAGAACAGAAGCACGGAATAAAAGCAGAATAGTCAAAAGTAAAATCATAAGGTAAAACCAAAGAAGCAAGAAATAAAGGAAGGTAGAAAAAGTTTATAAAATTTTAAAGGCTTAGAGAGCTTGTCTCTACATCAAAGGTGACCGTGACCTGGATTCCTTTCTCCTGAATTTAAGTGTGTAACCAGGGTGCATAGGTATGGGCTTTCTCTAACTTCTGTGTAGAGAAAGGCACCTTCAAAGGGCAACAGATCCGTAAGTAGGACAGCAGCATCCATCTGCTTCAGGCTGTAGGCGACTCTGACGCTTGCTCTTATATGCCTAGGGTATTCTGACCTCTGCCTGTTGCAAGACAATCCTTGTCATGGAAATTACTGGAGAAAGATATTTGGATTGTAATATATTTGAGGTCAGCCCATGTGACCATCATTTTCTCTTTGGTCTTAAAAAAGGTGACTTTAGTTTCAACCTTTGGCAAGATGTACTGCAATCTATTTTGAACTGAAACAGGAGGATGAGCAGAAAATCATGATGCTGTGATAGCTTCCCTGCTTATCTTGGCTGCCTTCTCCCAAAAAGTTGTGCCAAACTGCAGTCTGGTGCAGCAAAGAAACTTGGCCATTATTTCTAAACAAATATGGATTTTTCTGTGTATTTTTTTTCTTATCTGCATCTCTTTTTATACTTTAATCCCTTTCAGGCAATGGCAGTCTTTATCTGTGATGGCACTAAGACCATAATCACTGTTTAACAGAAAAGCATAGAAGTTAGCTCAATCCAAGCTACAAAACAGCATGGTTATAGACACTTACATTTAAAAAGTCAAGTTGTTACTTAGGTCCTAGTTGGTTTTCTTTGTAATATCTACTTCTAAGTACCATGAGGAGATGAAAAACGTGCACTAAGCACAAGCTTCCTTTTTCCATTGTGTTTCACTTTCTAATACATGGAAAAGAGTAGTACATGGAGGGTTGCCATGTAAAGAAATAGCATGATAATTGATTTGTTGCTTAAGCTGAGAAAGCAAAGCCACATTTACATTTTAACAATACTACTTATCAGGAGCAACATCCTGATTCATTTCAAAAGCTCAGCTTCAGTGCTAGTACTCTTGGGCCCAGCAATTTTGGTAGCTTTGTATATTTCAGATAGATGCCACTGTTCATGTAAGCTATCAATGTATTTCAGTCAGATAAGGTAAAAAGTGTGAGTTATTAAACAGCTGGATATTTAATAAAAGAAGCATATACTTCTTTCTGGGAAAAAATATTGGGAGAATTCGCTTTCCTTTTAATTTCAGAAAACATTGACCAATTCTAGGATTCTAATAAGAAGCAGAACTTTCTATCAGATGATTACAGTGTTGCATAAAACCCATTATATAAAGTTCTGGGCAAGGCACCTGCATAGTTTTGGCGGTCACACAGGAGTGAATAGACATACTTAATTCTGGAGGGAATATCTGACATTTCGGAAGTGTATTCATGGCTGGGTTGCGGTAGCCAGCATTGCAGAACAGTTGTTATGCCAGGTCTCCCAGGGCCCTGCGCCTTCACTCTGCAAGGCTCTCTGGCCTTTTTGCCATTCTCATCTGGAAAGACGGTGGCAACACAGGGCAGAGCTCGATGGAAATTTCTGACAGAACATTTCTCCATTTGGGAAAAAAAAAGCAAAAACAAATTGTAACTGACAGATTTCTGAGTAGCCCGTTGGCTCTGACAGAAGCCAGGCAGGATCCCAAGCTGCCTGCTTCCCCTGCAGGGATACTTGGCTTCCTATGTCAGCAGCTTGCATGCTTTCTGGGCTCCTTGACAGTGCTATAAGGAAGCTGCCGTTGGTCAAGGAGCCTGCAAACCTGTGGGGTGGAACCAGGATCAAGCCCACATTTCCAGTGTGATCCAACTTTGGACAGATAGACTTTTCCAGAAACCTGGAGGATAAAATCTGATTCTCCAGCACTCTGATGACCAAGCAGATGGTCTCCTTTCCCAGAGCACCGGAGGCAATGCCAACAGCAGAAGGAGCAACCATCCTTCTCTAGCCCAGAAGCAGCAGCAGGGGTAAGGTGATCCAAGGAAAAAGAGGCATTTTTGAGATGCAGAGGTGGAAGAGACCCATCAGCTCCAGGGGCTGTGGCTGCTGGGCATTTCCATTCCTGGCATATATTGTATTCCATGGAGATACAGTTAATGGATATTTAGTGCAGATCAGTGAGGGCAGTAAACATAGGGGAATTAGTAGTTCTCGACTCCTGTTTTCAGACTGATAGACAGTAGCACACCCTGCTACATCAGTGATGCTTGGATCCTGTTTGAAACTCTCCTTCACTGGATATCTACAGCTTTTAAGCAAGTAGTAAAAAACTAAGCAACTGTTCAACCTGAATATTTTTAGGCTTTCTACCTGCAAGTAGCTGTTCTGCAATATCGCTCTGAGCACGTGTATTTCCTTTGCAGTAAGTGCAACATAATAGATTACCCAGGCAACACACAGCAATTCTGCTTCTTTTCATTGTAGAGGAGAAACTGCTCTACAGTGAATTTAACTCGAGCCCAGAATGCTCTGTGTCACGTAGACTTCAG
Organism: Oxyura jamaicensis; assembly: GCF_011077185.1. Taxonomy (NCBI): domain Eukaryota; kingdom Metazoa; phylum Chordata; class Aves; order Anseriformes; family Anatidae; genus Oxyura; species Oxyura jamaicensis. The sequence goes on from NC_048895.1 coordinate 24,185,376, forward strand.
AACAGCACAGATCCTGAAGTCTTTATTTGGGCCCTGTTTAAACGAACTGCACAAGTGTAAGTCTAACTAACGTCATGGCTCGCTGAATTTAGGTCCCAAGGCTAACTCAAGCAAAGATTCAAGGAAGTCAAAACTGGGCTGCAGCTTTTGATCTGTCATTCATATCAGAAGCCCTACACCTGCGAATAAGGCCTATTATCACTTTCTCTTTTCATACCTTTTAGTTCTCGTTACGTTTTCATGGTCATCTGTAATTTATTTTCCCAGCTAGAGGTATTTGTAGAAGCAAATAGAGCAGGACAGCCTTGTAAGACATCTGGTCAAGAGGCAGCATTGAACTTGCTACAGCTAAGTGATTTGCCATAAAACAGTGAAAAACACATTAATCTTTTACTGCTTCCATTTTAGGTTGTGAGAAGAGAGGTGAATATATTTTTTTAAAGGTATCTTCTGTACACAATACCAGAAAGTTAAACATGCATTTTCTTCTTTGTAAGCAAATCCAAGCTTCTGGCTACAGTCCAACAGACGTTTTTCTTTGTCCATTAAGGCAATCTCCTACACAGTTTACCAGGGGAGAATGAAATTCCTCACGCTGTGTTATAAACATTCATCATTGAAATCACACTCCTAATAGCAAGAACAGCAGGCAAAATTTAAGCCAGCTCTGTGCTGCTTGTGCTTTACATACAGAGGCTATAGAATCAAGACTGAACCAGAAAAGCTAAAGACCAAATAAGCCACTGGGAAAAGCTTAAACATGACAGTTTTCTATCACTAAGAATTTGGAGGTTCAGTGAAAATAGGAAAAACCTCATTCTGTCACTCCAAACATAAGACGAAGTAATACTTAGATGTCAAAGGAAAGAGTTCTAAGAAAGGATCTTTTTTTCTCTTTTGAAAAGTATTGGCTCGTCCCCATAGCAGACTTAACAGAGAACCTGTGAGTACTTCAGAGCCCCGTAGTCTGTATTTGCTTCCCTGGACAACCTTTTTGAGAGCTCTAAGGAGAGCTCTTTGTTATTCCTCTCCCTTTCTCTTGCTCAAGATCATTCCTTTTGAATAAAGTTTCTTAAAGTTGAAATCAGGGCCCTGTACAGACCATGGCCCCCGGTGGGCAGCACAGACTTTAACTCAGCTTGCAGCCTTTTGGCCAGGGAGATCTCGCTATCAGCTCACCTTCCTCTCTTCCTTTTCAGCTGCGATATACTCCCTTCTCTGCCAGTCTCCCTAATGAGTTCAGGGGATATGTTTTTGTATAACCCTAATAAATAGGAATCACCTTAGATATAGCGCTTCCCCAGGCGCTGACCTTTTGCTCTGCATCCATGTCCTGTGCCAGCTACTGGGAGGGAGGACTGGGCAAGGATTTCCTATGTGCTGCCACTGCCAGCAACGGGGAACTTGGACTTCCCTCCCTCATTTAGGCCTGTGCTAAGGGCTACCACCATTAACGAATTATTTCCTTTATGAAAGCATTTTGCAAAACTGAGTAGGGGAAAAGCCAAGGGAGCTATCAAAAATGAACAAACTACTACAGAATTTCTAAAGCACTTTAAAAGAAGATGAAAACTTCCTACAGTCAGTGTTTCCAGAACAAAATTCATGAACCTCCATGGAAGGCCTATTTTTTTTTGAAAAATATTGATTTGTAGGGGACTTCAAAACTGTCTGGTAAAATTCTGGTGGCAAGTGGCTGCTGGGGTGAGATTTTGGGGCATACTGTGAGCATATGAACACCAGTCTTCTGCCACTGCACCTGGTTTTCAGAGTTACGTTTTAGCAGTGCTGCTGTCAGGGTTCTGGTGTGTGAACCTAGCAAGGCTGGGAGCCCCGCTGGACTGTAACTTACATAGAAGGCTGCCCTGAGTCCTGGCAAGCCCACTCCTCCAGAATTTAATGGTGCAGTAGAAGGAAACACGCCAAAACATCTACCTGAACTGTTCCCTCAACACATTCCTTTGTGGTGTTTCTTGGCTGGTTGCTCAATCGCTTATTGGTGCTTGGAATTATATTCTTCACAATTCTTTACATAGCATATGTGGCAAAAATACCTCAGAATATTATAAAGCTTCAATTTTCTGAAAAGAAAGGCAAAACCTGAGAAATGTTTGGATGTTCCTAATACCATTGTGTAGCATACTTTTAGTTAATACTCTGAAGTAGTAGAAGGGTGCTCATGGATTTACATGCAGATATATGAAAGTCAGAAGTGCATCTGTAGGCATTTAGCTTTTCAAATTTTCAGTGAGATATTGCAAAATTAAGACTATGAATAGATAGCCTTTTAGAGCAATCTTAGAAAAGGTTCTTTAGACTAACACTACCATCTACAAACACAAGCATATCCTCTTGCATCATAATCACTCTCAGTTTGTTCTCTGTGGATGGCTTGGTCAAATTGCAATGCTCCCCTCTTCCTTTCCCCAGTGGGTCTCTATTTAGGTAGCACTTTAAAGCAGATACACAAAAAGCGTGAAATTGTGGTCCTAGGGAAAGAGAAGAGCTTAGCACAGGAAAAGATCCAATGTACAACTAGCAAAGTATTATGGAGGTTATTTAATTTGTATTTGCATAATTCACATATGTGGATGATTACAATGTCTGCTACAGAAAGTGGAGAGGTTTCCGTGCTTGCCTGTGTTGCTGTGCCACAAGAAACCAGTCTGGGTTAGCTGGGTCCTGACAGCCAGTCGTGTCAGTCAGTAGGAAAATGAAGGGCAGATTTCCTGGAAATGATGGAACTGATATTTTTGTAAATTGTGGAGTATTTCATACTCAGACTGTATGAAATTGTGGTGTATTTATAATTCTTTTTGCAACCATCATAAACACTGAAGGTTGTTTCTAGCAGAAGTAATGCTTAGTGTGAATGTTTCTTAGCTGTCTGCTAGCTACAAACTGAGCAGTGAGTTCTACCAGATCAGCAGTCACAGCACAATGGTTTGTATGCACAACATGCTACCGTACCTACTGCACATGCTGTATAAACATCAGCTCAGCAAGCAATGACAGGAATTTGTAAGTAGTTTTGCACTGTATGTTTGTGGTTTCTTTCCATTTCCTTGACCAGACAAAATAAAGCAAGGAATCCTCTTAGTATTCAGCTAATGATTGCCACGGGTAACTTCTACTGTTCCACAGGTTTATGCAAAAACAGTCTCACATACATAAAATTCCAGCTCTCTGTTGCTCTTCTCCATAAAGAAGAAATTCCTTCCAAATATCCTGTCCCCAAATGACCATGGCATGTCATAACATTTCAGTCACAATTCCCTGTATTTCGTGGTGTTATTGGGTGTAACAGAGTCCTTAGTCTCCCATTGGAGTGAGGGACTCCTTTCACTGTCTTCAACAAGCTTTGGATCAGTCTCTGTCTCGCTTAGCCCATTTCTGGGAGAAGCCAGTGACCCTCCTAGACTTCACCCTCACTTCCTTTTGGGACACCTATTCATTTATAGGCTTTTTGAATCTCAGCTATTGTTTGTTTTAAACCCTGGCATTGGACTATGGGTTGCTTATAGACTAAGAACCTTGTGTTTATAAGCATCTGGAGAAAACTGAATCACAAGTATTCAACAAAATATAATCAGCAGTTAAATTACTCACAGATACAAGAGTTTAACTAAACACAGAAAATACCCTGGTGTCCCACCCCATAGGGTCTTATCGTGGTCAGCTTGGCTTTGATACTACAAAAACATCCTCAGCTCTTCAAATATGCCAATAAACTTCCCCTGCGAGGCAGACTTCAGCAAATAAAGCCATCCACTCACGCTACATTGCCAGTGTTTGCTTGTTAGACTGAGAATAAAAGAGTCAAAAATGTCTCCACTGAACCAACAAGCTGCCGGAGGGGTTCAGATAAGCATGGGAAAGCAGAAGAGTTGAAACCATAGAGATGGGATTCAGGACAAGGTGATGTCAGTGCCCAGCATGCAGCATTTCTAGCATGCAGACAGCAAAACATACAAACTCCAGAATCCTTCCAGCAGCCAAGCAGTTCTGCTGAAACATGGATGTCACAGGGGAGGTGTTTAACAGACCTGCTATACGGAGCCAGACTGAGGTCTTCAGAGAGAGAAATGAAACGTGCACATCTGGGGACTAAACCAAACTAATACTGGTACTTTAATTGCACGAAGCTTTTACTTGCTATCACATATAAAGGAGCTTGTGCGTTTTAACAATTCTTTTTTAAAGTTCACATTGATTCTATTGTCTTATAAATGGAGATAACGCAGAATAAAAAGCTTCATTGATGGATATCAGACTATACGATCAATAACCAGAAAAAAAGAGAGTTGGTCCCTAAAGTAATATATTATTTTTCTATAAATAAGAGTGTTAGAGAAAGCAGTATGTTACTAGCTGCTCCTTCTGCAGCGATAGAAAGGGAATAACGTAACTCTCCAAAGCCTGAATGCATCCACAGTGTAATGATGTTCAGGCAGGATGCTGGGAAACAGAATCGGTCAGGAATGAGCAATTGGTTCAAGGAAAGGAAACATAAAAATGAGGTTAGAAACATAGGGAACATTTTTAAAAATGTATTTTTTATAAAAAAGAATTACCTTGAGAAAAAAGATTTTCATTTTTAAAGCAATTTATTTGGCATAGATTAACAAAGCAATGGTTCAGTCTAAGGACAGCAACTATTCACTTTCCAAGAAGTCATAAAAGCAAATGGACACCCTCTATTAGATGCTAAGAAAAATAAGTATATGACAATAACAACAAACTAATGTTCATGGGGAAGGAGAACTTAGGGGCCCCAGAAGACTCAGAGAACTCCTGACGTAGAGATACCCTGTGCCCAGTGCTGTCTCTTTGCTACTTGCACCCTGGGCTGGGCATAGCACAAGTGGCACACTGCCATTGTCCCCTGTTAATAAATCATCATTGGGAAAAAAAAAAAAAAAAAAGACATTGGTTTCACCTTTGGTATAGAGATGATGATCTGGGGGTTAGTGAGAATATGGTCTACAGCATTTGGGCTTCACATGGAAATTGTTTTATTCATGATTCAAAGTTGGAGTAGATGGTCCCTTCCAATCTAACCCTTTCTGTAATTCCATGACAATTTCTAGTTATAAATAACATTTGTGGAATATCTGTATCAGTGGTCATTACATTTACAAGGCTGCTGAAAAGGCCTAAGGAAAGGCCTAAGGAAAGCCTAAGGAAAGCCTAAGGAAAGCCTTAATATTTGCACTATTCTGTGTTTGTTAGCAGGGCATGTGCTGTGGGTCCCTGGACTTGCTGAGTCTGTTAGGACCCAAGACCAAACATTGCACCTTCATGCAGTCTCCTGACTACTTTGGCCTCAGGCTGACCAGATCCTCTGGAGCGTGCTGTGCCCCAGCCCATCAGCAAGGCCACCAGCAATCGCCTGTGAGTCCTGGACTGTTCCAGCCACTGGGCAAACCTGTGTCCCTCCTGTGCCATGCAAAAATGCTGGCTCAGCAGAATTTAGTGGTAACTTACTTAGGTGGAAGCAGGTTTAGGCAGTCATTCAGGGGAGCGCTTTCTGGCTGGGTGCTCGTGTTGGCAGAAGGATAAAAACTTCCCTCTTAAGCAGAAGGAAGGAACTAATGCACAGTTTCTTCTGATGCGAGGTTTTACAAACCAGAGCCACAGCCTGCCCCAGTGAAGGGGAAAGTGCGTACAGCTGCCTCTGAGGGCTGAGTCGGGAGATGCTACCTGGGCTTGTGACTGCGTCTGCTTTGTGGAACTCGCAAATACTTACAACTATTCATTTATTTATTAATTTTCACTAAAAGCACAATTTCTCTTTCACCCATTCAGAAAACCTTCAGTGAGCCCTTGGAGGGACTTAGGCCCTGGCCTGCCCCGTTCTCTATCCGAATTCAGACCTTGAACCCCCAGGCTGCTGTCGGCATGCACCTGCCCGGGGAGGCACAGGAGCTGCCCGCCGCCTGTGCTCCTGCCTCTCAGCACGCTGTAACCGCTGTGGTGCTGGTGTGCTTGTGCTATTACACCTCTGAGTCCTTAAACAAGCTTTTAGCTGACCTCTGGTGCCTGCAGGTCTGCTGCTCCAGGCATTTTCCGTATTGCTGTCACAGGGTCAGGCACACAGTGCTCCCTGCAAAGGTGTTTCCTCCTGATATCCGACAGCCATGTGACTACTGCAGCCTCTGGAAGATAGGAGAGTCTGCCCCCAAATAAAGGACATTTAATGTCTGTAGAATAACCAACACCCTTCTCATGATGCGAAAAGCAAGACGGCACCCTCTTCATGTGAAAAGGACTGACTCTGACTTGCTTTTGGGGCTGCAGCAAAGGCCCATGGTGGTGAATAGTGGGAAGTGAACGCTTCCCTCTGGCATTGGGTGGGGGTAGGTCCTCACCTGCCCCTGAGCTTTGCTCTTCCCCTCAGCACCTTCCACGGGCTTTGCAGTCAGCATTTCAGCTTCAGGAGACTCACAGCTCTCCTCGTGCCCTGTCTTCTGATGAGGTACCCAGATACTGAGGGACAATCCCCTTCATGCCACTAGCTGTTATGGCAGGACACAGGAGGGAACAAGGACAGGGAGAGCTGAGGGAGCCCAATGCACCCACCCAGCCCCCTTGGCAGCCTGAGCTGGAAATCTGAGACGCCTGCTTTGCAGGAGATGTTTCCTTCCTGATGACACTGGATAAAAGACCTAGCGCAGGACTGCATTTAATGCAAATTCTGTGCTAAGGCTGTAATGCATACCCCAGCACCACTAAAGGCAGATGTTTGTGTGTGTGATGGTTCCCTAAGCACCAGGGGCAAATCCACAGGGAAGGTCATCTGCTGCAATTCCCCTTCCCCTAAGCTGCAACAGCCAGCGATCACACTGAGTTGAACAGACTTGTTTTTCCGGGCAGCAACAGGCAGAGGCAGCATATCACAGCTCTTCTGTCACGAAAGAAAATGATCCTCTGTACTCTATTGCAAGGCAAAAAATACAATTTTCATCCTCCCGTATCTTCTTTAGGAACAGACTCAAGAGAAGAAGTTTTTGAGGTGTTTGGATCCCGGAGACTGCTTCAGACCTATCTTGGGACCTCCTGAGAGGATTTCCAGAGATTCTCATCAGCTTTTCATAAAAGATCTTGCCAAGTTGAGAGGGTATGTGGGCCAGTTTCCAATTTCACCTGAATTCTCCTCTGTCCTCTTCTGCATTCTGGGGTTATAGCATACTTCCTAAAAAGATGCTGTTTGCTTTCCTTATTCCTTTTTTCATGTGTGACATGAGTGTGCACAGCACTCAGGACTGGCCTGAATGCCAGGAGCCCACAGGTATTTGCTTGTGCACACACTGAACCCATTTGCGCCTGGAGAATATTTTTCATGCTCAGGACAGACACACGGGTGTTTCTGGAAAACCTGGCCTTTCATCTTCTCCAAACTAGCCATAATAAGCATCAAAAGATTTTAACCTGCATTTGCTGAGCCACTATCCCACAAACAATTTGTAGGTCAGTTTACATACCCTCCATACAGTCTTTGGGCTTTAGAGATGGAAGCAACCCTTGCCGTGCCAATGGGTGTTACATTTTGTGACGGTTTTGTGATGTTGGGTTAACCTTCAAAGAAACTGGACTGAAATCATGCAAGTATTTTCATTACAGCCTCCACCTGGACTGCCATCACAGTCTCACGTAATAAACAAGAGCCCTGTCCACTAAATCCTTTCAAGCTGTATGTTTTAATCAAGTTTTCAGTTGATGCAAAGATTTTGGTGAAAATCCCACTTTGAAAAAATCACACTGTAAGTGCCTTTATGCTTGTGGATTTCCCCTTCCCTTTATCGTATTTTATTTTGTTCTGCTTTCTTTACTAATTTTGCCAAAACTAACTTCTGCAGACTTTGGTTTGCTTTACTCCCAGGTTTTTACTTCTAACATTTGATTTTTAAAGGTTTTAAAATCTGGACTTGGGAGTAAATGTCTCAGGTTTTCAAAGCCAGAGTAATTTGCTTTAGCAAGCTGGTGTATTGCACCTGTATCAGCTTAGTGGCACACAACGTCTTTAGGGAATTTTTCATTAAAGATTTTTCATTTTGTTTTCACTTAGACATCAGAACAAGAGCCTAGCCAAGACTGATTAAACTTTAAATAGTTTTACTCATAACAGTGAGGAGAAACGGGATGCATAATGGATTTGCTTGCTGTGTGCTTGGTCTGTGTGAATGCTATACCATTATTACCAAAATTATTCATAGCTGTGTTCTGCACTTAGTGTGTGAAAAAGAATCAAGTATCAGAAGTTTTAGCAGATAAGGCAAGGGTTCAACCACAATGTGAGGGAAAATGTGCCACTTTACTAAAGCTGCAGAACAAGCTTATGTGCCTGACAATCGTAGACAATTACCAGCATTTTAAAACAGAGCCAAATTTGGCATTTTTATACATGCCAATACTGTTTTGTGCTATTTAGTTTATTCACATGCATTATTTTGTATGCCCAGGGTGAGAGATCTGCCCTTCTTACCACACTCCATGTTGCTGCTCATGACCTTGGCATTATTTCACATAGGCAAAAGTTGATGTTTGTCCCGTTGCTGCCATTTTACTAGGGATGGGTTGTTATGCAATTACAGGGCCTTTAATACACATATTAATTAGCTTAATTACTTTGTATTTGTCTGCTCTGACTGGGCCCTTTGCCTAATGAAAAGATCTGTAACACAGGAACTGGCTGTCTGCTCTGAACCTGTTATTTCCCCACACACGCCGCTCTGCCACAGCTTTTGCTGGGAACACAAATCAGGATGACAATCAGAATGTGCAGTGGGGAGAGAAACTAATGAACAAAGTCTGTGTTTGACAGCCTAAATGTGCTGAAGCCAGCCAACACCTGAAGTCACCTGATGCCAGTTACAGGCATGTCTATTGACAGAAGCTGGGGCATCTGCAGGGAAAAAGCATGTGCTCACAGCCCGTCAGAGCTAGATGGGTATAGCTCAGGCACAGTTCACTGCTAGCTAGGCTGGAAGCTGCAGATACCTGCATCTTGGCTGAAATGGTATCTGATCCCTTTCCCTAAGCTGCCGCATGGGAAGGTCATGCAGGTGGCAGGTGTTAACCCTGTTTATTGCCTTTTCTGCAGTCCTCTGCGGGGCTATTTACTGGCAAGGAGACCCAAAGCAGGCAAGGGAGATGGATTTGTTTCAGTCCATCCTTCTGCCATCCTTATGTTGGGTAGGAGCTTTCCAAAGCTTTCCTTGCTGGACTTATTGAGGAGTATCAAAGTCAATTTGTCATGATTGGTAGGAACTAGATCACCACCTAAGGCCATTTGGTAGGAGAAGTCAGAGAAGCAAGTGATGAGTAGAGTTCAGTGAGAAAGTACTCAAGCTGGACCCATGCCTGTTCTCAAGTCCAAGCTCAGCATCCACACATGGCTGGACACAAAACTGTACTCGGTCAGGAGCACTAAGAGGACTGAGGCACACAGTGAGAGCCAGCCACATCTCTACATGCAACTGTGCCAGCATGTAATCCCTCTCCAAACATCCTGCTGGGACTCCACCTGCACTTCTTTTCTCTTGGCCCAGAACCCACGAGTTTCCTCACCAACTGCCTCCTGGTTCTGCTGGAACAGCCATCTGTAGTGTCTGGAGGAGGAAACCTCAGAGTGCTCTCTCAGCTGCTTGGTCCCTGGTCATGTCAGCTCTCCAGTCACCTCCACTCAGCAGCATCTACTGGCTTTTTGGGGAACTCCAGAAATGAGGAAGTCAGAGGTGCTCTGTAGAATATTCCCCTTTTTGTCCTTCACTGTGATTTGCCGATCGTTTAATCTTCAGCCTGTTTGTTGTTTGGTTTTTATTATTATTATTTGTTTGGATTTTTTTTTACAAGATCACAGAAATGCTGAGGTTGGACAGGACCTCACAAGATCATCTGGTCCAACTCCCCATGCTCAAGCAGGGTCAGCTAAAGCAGGTTGCTCAGGGCATTGTCCAGTTGGGTTTTGGAATACCCAAATAGGATGTTCCCAGAAAAAATAATAATTAAAAAATAAATAAAAATACATAAAGCATATATAAATATATGTATATGTATATAAAAATATATGTATAAAAAAATGAGAGAAGTTGTATTTTTGCTTTCCAGCCAGCACAAGCATACCCTAGCTTTGACAACAGCACAGTGTAGTATATGTTTTCATACCAATACAGGTTAGTTATGTTGATGCAAATGTGGGCAAAAGATGGGAGACAGATCTAAGGTGGAGAAGTTACAGATGCATACACAGACAAGCTTGAAAAGCTATCCTGTGTAAGAAATAGAACAGCAGCTAGAATTTGCACAAGGCCAAGACCCTCCATCCTCTTTCCTAGCAATAAACCAGACCCCATAACGTCTCTGATACATTGATCTTTGCTTCTGTCTTACCAGAACCGTGTCTCTATTTTTTGTTTTGTCTCAGTAACCCAAAGTGTACTTTGCTATCATTCTCAATCCTGAGAGATAATGGGGCAAAATGTAACTGTTGTTTGTTCCTTTGCGTTCACAGGCTGTGTTCCTGTTTGATTAGTGGTGTTTCCTCTTTCCTGTCCTTTGTTTATTGCTCTAACACATTTCCTGTTTATCAGTTTATAGTAACCAGACAAAAATAAAATTGTTTAGAGCTCCGAGAGACCTCTGTCTGGAAGTGCTGGAGGTTCAGTCAAAGTGTTTGACTTCTGTACTCCTTCCTGATCTCTCTCCTTCCTCTTCCTCTGCATTTTCTTTCTCCTTTCCCAACCCTCCTCTCTTTGCCGTCTCTCATGGTGCTTTTCACTCACCCCTGAACCTTTCACTCACCCATTCAGGCACTGGGAAGTTAAGTATTTGGCCAGAAGGAGGGAAGGAACCACAAAAAGGGGCCACAATGCAGCCAGTGTAAACATGAGTTTCACAGAGGCAAACCATCTTGCTCCAGCAGTACTGGTAAGAGAAACAAAGCTGGACTTGGCTCTCCTGTGATAGGACGTGTGCAGGGCAAGCCAAACAACTGAGTGAAACTGAGCCCATTGCTGGGCATCCACCAAAACCTGGATTAAGAATTGTAAACCTCAATAAATAAATAAATAAATGTTGCTTTTGCTTCTTCATGATTTGGGGACACGTAAGGTTTACATTTTCAAGCTTCTCTTTACTGTATGGAAGATTGTTGTTTTTAAATTACTGTTTTCCTTTTTGACGAAAGCTCACATTCACAGGTAATATCCTGACAACAGCATCTAGAGCTTTAAAAAGACAGGTCTATACAGACACCACTCCAAAATACCACAAACCCTTACCAGCAGAGAGACCTCTTTGCCTGTTGACTGTGCCTGCAATTGCCATGAATTTGCTAGCAGGTTGGAAGCAAGTTATCCTGGTTTCTTCATCAGGCTCCACATGTGCCATCTGCACCAGCATTCCCCAAATGCACACGTTCAGAGAAACTGGAGCCCTTCATCAGGCCTGACAGAGACATTGCCTAGAAATATTCAGGGCACAGTTGTCATAACAATTATTGTAATTGTACAGATTATACCTTCATACCCAGCCCCAACAGGACAGTGAATTATAGGAAAATAAGTGATTCTTTGTGCCCAACATGAAGGTCATTCCTTCCTTCCATGGAGAGTTGCACCCTGCGGTGCAGAGCCCAAGAGCAACAAGCTGTGGCCTCACAGCTGCAGTCTCATCAGGGGCTCTTTGGTGACCACTGGCAAGTAGCTGCTTGTTGCTTCTCTTCTGGCCCTCACCACCACAGGCTTCTTCCTCTGGCTGCAGAGCCTGGGGAGCTTCCTCCAATCTACTGCTCCTGCTCGTGCTTCCCCCCGGCTCCTTCCTGGCAGTAGAGTCCTGTATGGTCCAGCAGGTTTACTGGAGGACTTTAAAACCTGGAGGCTGGAACTGTAGGGTAATGTTATATCTAGCAATGAACCTGACAGTTCACTGCAACAAATGAGACCTCATAGAGTCATAGAATCATTTAACAGCTTGGGTTGGAAGGGGCCTTGAAGATCATCTCGTTCCAACCCCCCTGGCATAGGCAGGGATGCCTCCCACTATACCAGGTTGCCTATAGCTTTGTCCACCCTGTCCTTGAATACCTCCAGGGATGAGGCATCCACAATTTCTCTGGGCAAACTGGAAGGCTTTTATTACAAAGGGGTGTCAAGAGCCATAATTTTCATTTTTTGGTGGCTGTAAAAATAGCTCTCCTTCTTGCTAGCCACTTACAGTCCACATAAACAATCTTATTAGCTGCTTAATGAAGAGGAATTATGTCTGTCTAAAAGGTGAAGGGGATGCCCTAAAGAGAGAACTTCGATCACATGAGGCAAGGAATGAACATACCAAGGAAACCAGACTTGCCCTTCCATGATAGTTTTTGTTACTCGGACTGTCAAGGAAATACTTGAAAGAGAGCTTGGAGAAACAAACTGCTTGGAACAAAGTTTGCTGCAAGCCCAGTATGGACGTAAGTCACAGCAGAGGGCAAATAAACTATTTCTTAATTAATAACCTGACTGTAGCATCCAGAGTTTCCCAGTGACAAAAACCATAGCTGTGGCATGTGATGTCATATAACAAGTCAAGTTTCATAATCCCTCCAACTAAAGTAACTGAAGGCATGAGAAGGTTATAGACAGCAGGTCAAGCTTTGGTGCTTGGAAATCAGGTATATAAACAACTTCAGCTAGCATTTCTAAAGTTTTCAATTTTTTTTTTCATTTTTTTTCAATTCTTACTAGCTAAGATGATGGTGTTAACTATTTAGATGCCTAACGATAAACTTAAGTGTCTGACTTGAGGTCAAAATGCTGCCCTAAGTTCCTTGTCAATGCTTACAGTCAGCCACTGAAAGAAGGGTGACTGCTTTCCAAAGCACTGCATTCCTACAACTAGACTGGATGTTGGAGAACAGAATAAAAAAAAAAATAATTGTAGGGTAATAAATTCTTGCCTTGAATGTTTTCATTTTCATAGGCATTCTTGTCTTGAGTGCTTTCACAGGCATTGATTTCCCTCAGGTAAAAATATATGCACCAGAGTCACATTTACATTTTTGTCTTAGTGTTGCCACCCTCTGTTTTTCAATAAGTTTTTATGCCTTTGTTTAATGACATGTAATTTGTAGTAAGTTTTATGCTTCAAAAGAAACACATAAAATTCTGTTTATTATCCCATTCTTTATTTGTCAACCGAGTTCAGCTTGTCCCCCCGTGGCACTGAATAGCCATTTGCTAACAACTTAGATGGTAGATAATCACCAGTTTTGTCTCCAAGAGTTAAAATAGTTCAGGGTGGTGCCTGTGAGTTTTTGTGTGTACATGTGCACCCGTCCCCTGCCCCCAACAAGCCACAGTCAACCACAGGCATATCTCCACATATCTAAATACCGTTTTTCCTTGCACAACAGTGGGAATATGTCCTGAGTCACCCCAGCTCGCTCTTTCTCTTTTTCTTTGGAAGCATGCAATTAGCATCTGTTTTTAGTACGTAGCGTTCAGGCAGAAGGGGAAGGAGAGAAGTCCCTGTTGTTAGCTGTTGCTATGGTCTAGTTGGTAGTAGTGTGCAAAATCGTAGCCAGCAGAGCTAGAGGGATCACTCTCCAAAGTACATCCCCACATATTTTAGCTATTAGCCTCCCTTTTCCTATACATTAATAAAATCTTTTGGAGATGGAGAGTTAAGGGTCACAGCAGAGGGCCAAGCAGCACTCCATCTGGGTGCACAATAAGCTGTGGTGGGAGGGGAGAAGAGAAGGGGTTTAAGATACAATATTTGTATGTTGCACCCCTGCATGGTCAGTTATTACAAATTCAGGACTTGGGCCCACAGAGTGCTGCTCCACCTTACCACAGAGGAAACAACCTCACTGAAAGACTTAGGTTTCTTAGAAGTCTCCTCTCTGTTCCCACTTGTAATGCACCTGAGCATCACTGCAGGTAGGGCAATGCAAGGCCTCTGATCTGGCAATGTTTTGCTACTTGGTTTCTACAAGAGTAGTTTAGCAAACAGTAGCAACATTTTAAGAAAGAAATATCTCAGCCCTTTTTAAGGTCAATAATTTGATGCTAGCCCCAAAGGACTCAAAAATAAAATACAGCTCTAACTTTACATCTAATTACCACTTAAAGCTCAAGTCTGCTCAAGGTGGTTGTGAATTGCAAACATCAGATTAAACAACTCCTACCACCATTCTTGCTGGTTTCCAGTTATGTCCTTTGAACAAGTACCGCTCACCTCATTTCTTTACCAAATCAAGCACATTAAGCACGCTGGAGACACAGTTACAAACACAGTGAAGTTCAGAGTAGCCAGATCGGTAGGCAGCGCTTACGGAGAGAGGTGAAGAGTTGAGTCATGCCCAGAAGGAATGTGTGTGAGCAAGGCTGTAAAAGGGAAGAAATAGTAGCAGAGTGGGGAGCGAAGAGCTAGGTTCCCCAGTACTGCGAGCGGCCACAGAGACGTTAGCATTTCAGCCATGATGCGCCAGGCCATGGGGAGTAAGCTGGATGCATGGACTGGCAAAAATCCTGGCTGAAATCTGTTTTTCACACTGAAAATGTGATACGATCTTATGATTCTGAAATGTGTGCTAAAGAACATGGTGAATCATTCTTAAAATTCTACATCTTTCCCTTCACAACATCCAGTGCAATAGTTTTCAACCATGCAACCACCACGACCTTAACAACATACCAGTGACTACTGGATTTACATTTTTCCTACTATTCCAGTCACAATTAGCCATAGTTTGGTTGCAGCACTTCGCATAAGGGTTTGATGAATAATTATCTTACTTTATGTATAAGATACTACAGTTGTGCCAGTAGTGACATATTAATGTCAACCTGGCTCTTTATGGTTGTCGCAAGGTAGGCCTCAACCAGGGATGCCCATGTTTTCAAAATGTTTTCAGCTATTGTGTGTATTGCTTCACTCTCTGTACTTACACATACACGATTTATATATCGTATACATATGTGTATGTATACAATTCACATATTGTATATATTGCCTCCCTCACTGTTTAGTCAGCCATTTTGTTATTGGCTACAAACTTTCTACACGGACCAAAGTTTTCCCCACTCTCAATAATTTCTATCAAAGCAGCCAGAGGCAATGATAAACAGCCTCGTTACACGTTTTCATGAACAGAGAGCCAATTTTTTTCTTGTTGTATCAAGCATATGTTGGACTGAGCTAGAAGGAAGTGTTTGTGTATTTAACTACACATCCTTTTCAAGAGGATGAGCTATTCTGTTGTCAAACCACATTAGACGTTAGACAAGATGTCTCATCTGTGACTTTCTGAATATTCAGCCCTGAAAATAATGAAACAGCAATTCTAATCCTAATTACTGTGGGCTGAATGCAAGTGCAAATTAACATAGACTAGTCTTCTACATGTCTTGTAGCAAGGAGAGCCATAATTGCAGACCTTGAACTTCTAACACCTATTGCTGTGGGAGAAGTAGGAGAAATCAAGGTCATTTCCCATTCTTTCACTAGTCTCTCTCTGGAAAGGTCATTTTGACTTTCATTTGAAAAGCAGTGCATAATTATATCATGTCAACAAAAGATGTGCCTGTAAATGTTATGACCTGCATTCAAATTACAGGTGAAACTTGTTCTAGTTTGCTGCCGAATTCCAGAAGTGGCAGACTGGAAACTCGTGAGACGTAGCTTTAGCACATACCATGGGTCCAGCGTTTTACCCTTGCCATATGGCTTGACACTAGGCTTTGGGATTCAGGCTGTTCTGGATTTGAGACCAGCCTCAGAGTCTGATACTACACAGCATCACGGGGTACAGCCATATAGACGTCAGTAGGACTCTGTATGGTTTATCCAGTGAGTTCAGTGAAAACTCTTCAATCCAACCAGCAGTGCAAGACTGAAATGCAGTTTATCAGCAGTGTTTCAGCAATCTCAGAGCCTGTTAACAGCATGGCTTTTATGTTGCAGATGGGACTTGGCATAGCAGCTAAATACCGATGTTGCAATCAGCAACTGCAATCTCAATAACAGTATCAGCAATCTCAGTATGATTTGAATCCAATTTCCTCCAGGATTTCAAAGGATTCAGTCCTCATAGTTGTCTATAAAATGGCTCCTCTATCTACTACAAGCATGGCCTAACTGCAGAACTGTTTACACTAAGGTAATTTTGTTATCCCATTTATCTGAAGAATCCTTCCCAGAGAAGCTTTGCATAGCAAAACTCCAACCAACTATCTATAATTTAGGTGGTTCAGAAGAGCATTGTTACCACGAAAAGGCTTAGCTTTGACCCTGCTAATTAATAGCCATCTTCCCAAAGATCAAAGAATAGAACCTGATCAGGAACAGATGCTGTTTTGTATCACTATTTACATTTTCCTGCCTGATATCCTAACATGTTTTTAATGATTTATCTCCCCTTTGCAATGGATAATTCCACAGTTTTATGAAAGAAAATTGATGTGTCTGTTCTTGGCAGATGACTGCATACCTAAGATTGTGCTGCCCTTGATCTGTACATGAAATTTTTCCCAGCGGGAATGGGAGTTTCATGCAACGTGTGTGACCACAGTCCAGGAAGGGAAAAATCCTGCTGCCTTCAGGGAGCTTTTCCTGGAGAGCAATGGGAAAGCAGTGATACATCACTGGGCAAAAGGGCTAGAGGGCTCAGGTATGAAAACTGGAGAGCACTCGTAACACAGTGGCTTCCATCTTTCCCCTCCTGCAAGGGTAATATCATGGACATTAGCATGGCACATCCCTGTTCTGTCCATTTGGGTGTCTGCAAAGAAATCTGGTATTCCAGGTGTTTCAAGGCAGTAGGTGCTGTTGCTAACTCAGGCTGGATAGGTGACATGTCCAAGCAGTAAGAACCTCTTCTCACTGTGTTTATGCCAGTAATTTATGTTCAGACACACAGTTCCATTAAGGAAAAGTAAACTCTACTTAAGCTAAAACTGGACAAAAACTGTATGTTGGTGAAACCTAATGGTACCGAGCTCAATTTCCAACTAGAGAAACTGAAAAAATGACCACAATCTTATTTAAAAAAAAAAAAAAATGATATGCAAAAGCTCAGAGAGAAGGCAGAAAGATGACAGAAATGACATGGCAGTAGGTGGCAGAGAACAGATGGGGGAGAGGAAAAATCTCTTACTTAAAGGGAGATTTTGCGTGCATGCATATCCTGTACATAGGCCACCCACCCATGACACATGGATTTTGGAAGGGTGTTATTCTACCCCTTATACATAGCACTGGCTTTCCCTGTGACTAGGAAAACATTTATTTTAAAAATTGAATCAACCCTGACTAAAACATGGGTTTCAGTTACAGGAAGAATAGGTTCATGAACTCCAGCTAGATTTCTGAACCCTGCCATCTTAAAAGCAAAATCAAAAATTGCATGTCTGCAAAACTCAAACTCCAGGAGGCTCACCTCTTTCTGGATCATCATGCAAACTACCCAGTAAGGGGTTGCAAACTGCACATGAGGCAAAATAGCTGCTAATACTAACTATTAACCCACTGAGAAAGAAGTAAAAATGAAAATGGGTACTGTGACTGTCCTACAAAGTGGAGCTATTCATTCTTCTGCTTCGAAGCAGTACTCATAGGCATGTTATCCCAAAACTCATGGCAATCTATTAATGCTAAACTGGGACAGATGCAAGTCTTCCAAATTGCAATTGAGAAAGCTCTCCAATTCTTTCTGTTCCTTTGCAATCCTTAAAAGCTGGGAGGATTTGTAGTTCTGATGCAGTTACCTCTCCCTCATTCCCCATAAATAAAGGTTTTGCCAGCCAAGTCAGCCTCACTGGCCAGTGATGCGTATCTGCAGCAGCTGGCGTATGATGTGAACTCACAAACCACTCGGGGAGGACTTCATCCCCTTTAAGAGAGTCCTTGGTGGTCCTACCATGGCAGGGCAAGCGATGTTAGCAGAATAGTCTCCAGACAAGCAAATGGGCATATCCTCATGGGTATCCAAGACCTTGACAGTACTCATTTCTATACCATTATTTGCAGAGTGCAGCTTATGTTTTCCCCATCGAGTGTAGCTGTGTTAGTGATATGGTGTTGTTTCTATAAGTATGCATGGCAGTTCCCAGAAGCAGTAGTCACTGAGTCATGAGGGAGGAAGGTTAATTTCATAGAAGCATTATACCTCTGCTGATGTTTTACAGCTTTCTAAAGGTCCTTATCTCTATAGACAACTATTAAATATCGTGTGGTTTAAATTTTAATATAAACCAAAAATAAACCTTATTGTGGTCTCATACCACTTTTGCATCACTGCAGCCTCACTAATTCAAGGCTCTGGGTGACTTGAGCTGTAAATGGAATCCAACCTGTTGCTTTAACTTTATATAAATTAAAAAGTAGGGTTAATAACTGATCTTCATGCAATTAGCCTGGCTTGCACCTGAGGATAAGAAAGATCAGAGTCTTGCACACTACATCTGGAAGTTTCATTTGTCATATAGGTATTTCTGGCTTTCCTGCAAACCTTGAGTTATGACTTTTGACAAGTTCATCTCTTCCATCTTCTACCTGCCCAGAGTCAATCAGTGCACATGTAACTGGACATGTTGGTTTGACTAGGATACGAGCAAGCAAGGCCTCGGCTGGTTGCATCTGAGAAGATCTGGCACCCAGGCTGCAGCTCTCAGTGTTGTTTGTGCCTATGAACTCAAACACACCACTGCGAATTCAGCAGCTGCGTCTTCCCCGCATAGTGAGACCCTTCTTCTGCACATAGAGAAGGTCCTCAGGAGGCTTGCCACGTTCAAGAACAAGGCTGTTCTGTTTGTTGTGGATGTTTCCGTGACCAGATATATTCTGCTGAACAGTACTTGAAAAATATCTGTGGCATGTGCTTCATCCCAACCACTCATTCCCTTTCCTTGACCTGCCCTTTGTGGAGAGTGTGGAATGTTAAACATTTCTTGTTGGTCTGCCCAGCCTCCTGCTTTATTTACACTTACTCTCCCTTTCCCTTATCCTGAGGCACCTTTCAGGATATTTTCTTTCCTGCTGCAAGTAACAGAGTGCTGGTAGGGCCAGATTCTTCAGCTGTAACCAAGTGGAGTTGGCTATGAAGGCTGGAGTCTGTACCCACTGAAGCTGCATGTAGACTCAGAAGTAAAAAATAACAAAGAAAGTTAGGATTTAAATAATGCTTTAGACTTCCTAAGCATTTCCTTTAAAACATCCCTTTTGCTGCTGCTCTGAGAAGTATTTTTAAAACAGTAGGTAAAAATCAGTTCTGCTGAAACATTTCTTCCCAGCGTAAACAAGTATTGGGCTCTTGAAACCCACTGGTTCAGTAATAACAGAGCTATCTCTGCTGCACTTAGCAGAGATTGTGCAGCAAAGAATGAGCCTCACAGCAGAAGAGCCAAGATCCTGCACTTTCATTCAAACCTATTTACAGTTTTATTTTAAACTATTATAGCAAAACTAAGCTATCAGAATACTTGCTTAAAAGTTAGTAATGATTATTCCACTTTCTGTATGACCACTTAGAAGCTGTTTTAAAATAAAATAAAACAAAATAAAACTCTGTTGCCAGTTTTTGCATTGAATTTACATGTAGATATACTTGCACATTTGTGAGATAGGTAAAGAAGATAGGGAAGCTGATGGTCAGGAAGTCTCAGTCACCCAGAAATTCCAGGTAAATAAGGATTCAGTTATTTCCCCAGACATCACCTATTGCCTCAGAATTCATCTACTTTCAAAGCTTTACATCACCTCTTGGTGAGGAGCTGTAATGCTAAAGCTTCCCTATATGCATATTTAATTTCACATTTCAGTTTCATGTGCTATGCATTTTAAAAACATGATGTCACCTTCCCTTCTTCAGAGTTATCCTTTGCATTAAGAGGAAAGAGCAAAGCTGTTTTCAGCAATAAGGTTGTGACAGAAAAGTAATTTTAAAGGGAAATCCATGGAAAAGTGTAGAGAAGCTTCCAAACTTTTTTAAAGCACCCTTCTCATATGTCATGTTAGATCTGAGCCCCAGTAGCCCTCTGGGATGGTGTCGAATAAATCATATTCAAGATGAAATACATCAGTGCTGTGTGTATTGTAATCACACCTGGATTACTGCCGAAAGTTCATACTCTTAAGCATTAATATTTTGAGATCAGTGGATTATGTCCTGTTATCCTTGTTCATTTCAAGTAGAGCTTGCAGGCCAAAGCAATCCTATCGGAAGTAAATAGCTGACTGAGAGGAGTAAGAGGTAGAAATGGGGCCCCACTTCATCTCAGCTGGGTACGAATTAAGTCCTTGAAGTACTAAGAAATCTTCTGTCTGGCCCCTTGTCTGCAGTAAACATTATGAGTGCCTCTAACTTTACAGCAGATTAGACCTTGCTTTCTCAGAATAAACACTGACCAGGATCTTGAATTGTGCCTATTAAGTTCAGATGCCCTCACACTTCAGGTACTTTGCATGACCCGCTTTACAGGACCTGCTGAAAATACTCCCAGCCGTGTAAGCAGACTAGTTCAATACCCAAAGGTACAGTTTTTCTAAGTGTGGTGTTCAGCTGTGGCATTCAAAATCCAGATGAAGACCCCAAGACTTGCAACTGTATTTACTGGCCCGGTAACAGTGACACCAAAAATAGGCACGCATGCCAGTGTCATGGTAGCTTAGTATGTTCAGGGCTAAAACGCCGGCCTGTCTGCCTCAAGTGGTCATGAGGTTTAGATCCAGCTGCCGGATGCCTGCTGAGCTTTGAGCTGAGCTTGAGCACAGCAAATCTGTCTGTGCCTTACGTCTCGGTGTGCTTTTTGGTGATAAAGGGGACATTTGCCTACAGTGACAGATGCAGAGCAGATCCATGTATTCCTCATCCTTTCATCTAACGAGCAGGATTAGAAGGATCTTGGCAGTGGCAAAAGGCTGCACAGTTCGTTCATTCATGTGTGCCAGACGGAAGCCAGATTTCATGATGAGGAAAAAAAAAGTCCAAAATCTGACCAAAAAATAGTGCCATCATATTCTTCCTTGCTGCTGAACCATGTGGTGATTGACCACACGTCTCATCAATAAAGCTATTCTTCATGATCTCAGCTATCTGGTGAAAAGATTCTTTGGGGACATCTGAAAATAATTTTGGTTCCCAGGATTTACAGGGGGAGAGGGGAGGAATTCCATGCGAAGGCCATGTTCAAAGCGCGTGGATTCCTTGTGGTTTCTCATATTCCTGGAGGTAAACTAATAAGAGAGAAAATGTGTACCAACTTTTCGTTGCACAAGAACACTGTAAGATGATCAGAGAGACTTACTCACTAGATGCCAAGAAGTTTATTTAAGGTGAGGCTCTGCCCTGCATGGGAGTACATGATGGTGGGGTTGTATGGAAAGAGCACTCATGATGTGAGTAAGGCAGAAGAGAAACCCCAGCACTGCTTCCTTCCCTGCTTCAGTGGGAACACAAAAGCAGAGGAATCACCAGGTCAGATATAGAAGCACCTAGGATTTGGGGGTTTAAGCCCCCACTGTGCCATCAGCTTCTTTGGTGACTTGGGGTGACTCATTTAGCCATTTTGTACATTTGCTCTCACTCTGGGAAAAAGATTAATAACATTTCATATGGGTTTTTATGAAAAACAAAACAAAACTGTTTTAAAGGCTGGGAAATGCTAAATCCCCACAGAATATAGAAGAATATAAATACTTAATGTCAGGGCAGACACAGCTGCCATCCACATTGAGGACATACAGTAAGGGTTTCCATGTGTGCAAGCTTGGATAAAAATGTGGGCACATAGTCCAATAGCCTGTGCATGAGGTGAACAGAACAAGGATGCCCAGAATTTGCTAAAAATGTATCAGAAAGTTATCCAGTGCCCACTGACTGCATTGCATATGGACAGTAAGTCCAGCTCTTCCCAAACATTTAGTGTTTACTAGATGTCCAAACAGTGTCCAAACACTGGGGGAATTTGCTCTGCACCGATCAAAGCTAGTGGTGGAAGTCAAGGTAATGTCACCTCCGTACCCGAAAGAGTAAGGGCAAAGGCAGCCCTCACCAAGGACAGAGGAGAGCAGAGCTGGGTGGCAACACAAAACAAAATGCTTGATGCAGAAAAACAAAGTCTCTCAGTGCCCACCTCAGACCTGAGTGGATTTTATCGCCCTCAAGGTGGCTCCAGGCGCTGTCCCTGGAGCAGCTCTGCAGTCCCGGCCCCAAACCGGCCTTGGAGCTACTTGGTGCCAGCTGCTGTGTGCAGCCAGGCCATGTTTTTTTGAACCCACAGCCAGGAGGGAAAGAGAAACTTGAAGGTGGATGAGGTAATGACAGAGCATAGAGATTTAAATAGCATTATCGTGTTAGGATTCTCATACTTCCCGGTGTCTGTGCTGAGTCTGGGAGAAGGCTTTTCAATTGCACAGCTGATGAAAGAGAAACTAAAATAAGAACTGAAGGGTTGGTGGAGAGAAATTGAGACAGACCCAATTCTCCCCACTCCTGTCTATATCAGGAAAGAGGCAAAGGCTTGTATGGAAGAGGAGCTCTTGTTTATATCGTGGTCTCTTTCTTTTTGTTATCTGTAGCCTGAAGCTTTTGGAAGCCAGTGATTAGAGAGCCTCGGGGCACTCGCCTTCACTGGAAGCTTTGGTAATAAGCCTTGTAAAAGAACCCTGAAGAAACCAAATATGAAATACAGAGTATCCAGGTAGTCAACATGAAATTTCAACATGAAGTTCATTTGTAAATAAAATGTTAACTAAGCAAATAAATAAATAAATAAATACACAAAATAACCCTATAGCTTTGGCATTTCATATTTGTTTGATAAAATAATCTTGAAGCACAACTTGTCTCTTCCATACCGACAGGGTTTGCAGTTTACTTCAAAGGACACAACCAAAGCATGAAATCTGAGATACATTTCTTCATTTACAGAACAAGAAGATTCTGAAAAACCACTTTGATGTCACCACATGCCTGCCCTTTAGGAAATAGTATTTCAGTGTTGGCCTTAATAACAACCTTCAAGGAGTGGATTTGATCAGTATTGTGTACTATCATTATTATTTTTCTCCTGAAAACAACAAACTATGAATACACCAATGTCCAGCTCAACCTCCCCCCACCCCCAAAAGCCCATAATTTTTTCTCCAGAACTTTTGCAGGTAACTTGATCAGCTGCAGGGCCTGGTGTAGGCTTCTGAGATAGTTTCTTCCACTTTGCTTACTTGTATCACTGCACTTGCACAAGAAGCCTGTCATTCTCCATTACATGAATTTATGTCTCATTGCAAAAATGGCAATACCTGTTCTTTGTCTTTGCAGACCTGACACCTCCCTAAAACATTTGCAAAGAGTTTAATCCAAATACAAACATACAAAAGAGGAGGTAGAGAGAGAACAGAAAAAATCTAGTCCTTCCTTTAAGACTTGATATGGGATTGGCCTGAAGTCAAAAACCTGTCTGAGCTGCAGCTACCCACACCAGGAAAGTATCAACCTGCTTTACTTTTAGCCATCATTTTCTAAATCCTGCTAATTCACAGTTAAATCAGAGCAAAGTTTACATTAAGTGCAATCAATAGCATTGGGTATCACCATATTTATCCTACCTGTCTAATCAAACCAATTGAAAAATGAACTAAATTTATGTATTTTTTAGTAAGGATTTTTCACTGAATCCATGTATTTGCTATACACTGTTACCTGTTCACTTGAAGTTTTGATTCCTAACGAATATAAAGAAGAGTCCAAAGCCACTCAGTTCAAATCTAGCATCAGCTGTCTCCAAGCCCAGGGTTCATAAACCAACGCACGGTCCAGCCTGAAAGAGCTTCCTGTGACATTTAGACCCAGACCTGGGTCTTCAGCAGAATGCCCTTGCTGTCTAAAGGACTTGAACTGGCCATGGATTTTACATAAAATAGATTCACAAGCACACTCTACTTCTCCTCAGAACTGAGAACAACATCAAAACTGCTATAGCGAAATGATCAAACCACTGTGGGGTGTTTAATATAAGGATCTTTGTCACTGTCATCTTGAGGAGAACTAGAATAAGGGATATAAAGTTCTAATCGCTTTGAGACATTTGAAATTTGAAGATAGTGATGGTCTGATAACTGTTTCACAGGAGTGTATCTCACCTCGTGACTACCCATTTCAGAATTTCTTGTATGTATTTTTGAATCATCAGATACCAGATGGATGTGAGTAGTTTAGAATGGCAATTCCTGTGCAATCCTACCTGTGAAATGAATATAGTCATGTGGTCTTCCAGTGCTTTGATACCTACTGAAATTACAATACAAAATAGAACAAAAATACCTTTACCAATAAGGAAGATTTAGGAAGGGAAGATGAAGTGGTTTGATTTCTAGTTTTAGAGGTTCTGTAATCCTATATATCAGTCAGATTAGTAGGCACACACTCAATACAAGTATATTCTAAAAGTCTGAAAATACACTGTAATTCATTCACAGAAAAATCAAATGACTTCAATAATCTGATTCAGGGTACACAGTTCAATGTGCTTTTTTCTAAAAGCTGCTAGTTCCTTACTTGTTCCCAGCAATTTAAAAACACATCGGCAAGACAGGATATCTTCTCTTTTTCCTCTCACACTTTTGCTTTTCCCATATGTAAAGTATGTAAGCTTGTAAAATTTTTAAATATGCAAAATGATGATAGCAGCCTAATCAAAGATGGAATTTTTGTTCAGGGAATAAAACACATAGACTTTTTACTCAGGGAACGGTATCCCATCAGGAGGAGAAATAAGATCTACCTCTGTAGAAGGGACTTTGTTACTGAACACATTTGAACTTAATTTCCAATGTTAACATCCTTTTCTCTGCATAAACAGAATCAGGAGTTAATCAAAGAACTTCCAAGTTAAATTCTCAGTTTTCCATATCAATAAGAGAAATTCTTCCAAACCCACAAACTCCATTTTTTCACTTTGTGTTGAAAGAGTGAAGCTAGTAGCCAAACCTCAGGATGCTACACATTCAGCAGTGTAGCATCCGTTACATGGGTAATAAATTGCCTCCGGAGGAAGAATTTTCCAGCTCATATGAGCTTCCAACAGCAAAGTGCAGGTGTTCCAAAGAAGCCCTTGGTTTAGATGTGGTGAAAGGATTTTGCAGATGATAAATCAGAACTATTACTTTAGAACAACTACCTAGTTTTTATTTCTAAATTGCCCATTTGCATCACACCTCCTCATCTCTGTATACCCAATTTGAAATGCTCCTTTCATTTACCAACGTCACGGCCACCCAGCGATTTCAGAAAGTGTGTTCTGAGAGAGAGACAGGGAAAGAGCATGAGTGTTCACAGCTGCCCACTGCCAGAATGAACACCCATAAGTAATTTTCCAGGGTATGGAAGTGATTTTGGATAACCATCAAAATGAAATGCAAATCCACTTCCCTCTTTTAGATGTCTACATTTACGTACATAAACATTCTCCCTGCAATACTAGCATCACAGCAAAATGAGGGAGCGCAGTTGCAGGCTGTGCTGGCATCAGCAAGCAAGGACAGAAGATAGCCAAGACAAACTGATGGGTTGGCCTTTTAAGATGTGCTAGAAAACAAAATACATGGCCAGGATTCTTGGGAGAGCTCTTCGTGTGGTGGCTGACTGTGCTTATACATTGGACTTTTGGGTCTAAATTGTTTTTGTCATTCATGCTACTGGATTTTGCTATCAAGGTAGGCCTACCCATATAACAATCATACTTTTCTTTTCCTGTATAGACATACCAGAAAATGCCACCACCAGAGCTTGAAGTGGAATTCAGGATTTTACTTTGAACATCTCAATCACATTCTTTAACTTCTGTGAGGTTTCCTGGCATTAACAGATGCCACAATGTTTGGAAAGAAATTTTTGTGGCACCTTGTTGCTGAGCTGGCATTTCAAGGAGGGTTATACTCAGAATCCTTTTTTTTTTTTTTTTTTTTTTTTTTTTTTTTTTTTTCTCTAAATGAAGCTCTATCTACATTTTTGCCACCTTAGATTCCACATGTCTTGTCAAATTACCTTCAAATTCACACACTGGAACTCTTCAGGTCTCTAAGGTGTAATAATAGCTCAGCAAGAACAAAAATTTGTTCAGATGACTGCCCTTTGAGTTCCCAGATCAGAAACAAAAACAGTTAAAATCAGCACTTTTTAAAATGTACACAAATATATGATTAGTTTAAAGAGAAAATAAGTTAATGCTGCATGAAGTTTTTCAACATTCATGTCTGAAATGAACTTTTCCTCCTCTCCACTACATCTGCAGTTCACCACATGCAGACAGGCAACATACATTTTTGTTGAAACAGAAAAACACAGTAAAATGAGAGAAATCATAGCCACTAATGGCTTCTGTGGAGTCACTGAGATGTTTGAAAATAGCACTTCATCATATTTTCTTCTAGGCAATTTTTGGTGTCTCCCACAAAGAAGACTGCCAAGGACCCCACACTCAACAAGCAGTGCTCCTCACAAAGCCCAACTGATGTTTGAGTCCCAGTCCTTCAATGTGTTTCTTGATGAGTATTTCACAGATATATTTTGGTTCTGTTATTCCCTGGTTTATACCTCTTCCAAGACCATGTGTGACACCAAGTCACCATCTGCTCAAACTCCCCCAGATGCTCGTGCATCAGCCCAGGGTCCACTAAGCACATCGCTTGTCCTCAGACTGCCAAGCGAGTGAGAGGAGAAGAACATAGAATTTGTTAAGCCAGCTGGAGACCTGCTCAGTAGGAGGAATTGCATTCATTTTAAAGCAGATGATATTACACCTAAATCTTCTATCTTACTTGCATACTTGAAACCATGAGTCGCTACATTCTACCAGATAACCTTTACTTCTAAGCTGCCCCTATATTTCCTTTCACACTACTTCTGTACTGTCTCTTCAATGAAATAAACATTCCCAGCCTCAGAACAGGGGAAATATCTTGCCATAAACACTAATACCCTATTGCATCTCATTCTCCCAGTTTACCACCAGCACTGGTGTGAACTTTGGTATTAACTAAGGTTCCAGAGGCGGGAGATTTTGACTCTTCCATCTTTATGAGGCCTCCTCTCTGTGAAGAACAACATTATTTTTGTCATTAACCCATGCCCCACATTTTCCTTCTCTTTGGTAGAAATCCATTTCCCCTAGTTACTGTTGCATGCAGCACCCAATAATCCCTGCCCTTACTGAGTTGTGCCATGCCCTTTTTCCCATCTGCCTTCAACCTGTCCCTACTACCCTCAGGTACTCCACAGGATGCTGACTGCACTGCACAGCTCAGGAAGCAACAGAAACCAGCTGTTTAGAAGAGCCATCGTGATGGTGCCTCTAAGCACCTTCATCCAAAAGCACCTTTCAAAAGCAAAAATTTTGGAAGCAATCAGAAAGTCAGAGCACCTGCTTAAAATGTCACAGTGGATGTCTGCTCTAGCTAGGAGAGTGTCTGAAGGTAAAATAGAGAGAGGACACTTCGACTTTACCAGCAACCTAGTGTCTTTCCTTCCCCTAGTTACTAGGCACAACTGTCACAGCTGGAAAACCTGCCTGTACCCTTCTGGTTTGCAGTCTAGGTCCAGCCCTACCAGTCTCTATCAGAGTACCTCACTAGTTATGCTCCTAGTAAAACTACAATTGCTCAAGTTTATTTCTGTTTCCTGTCTTAGTAAAGACAGCCTTCTAACTGGCTTTCAGCTCTCCAGTCTGTATTCGAGATATGTTGACCCTACCAGAAGTTATTTTATAAAACTATGACATGCACAGAAGAAGTAGCCAGGGGTTGACTGATGATCCTCTCCCTTTACCAATGGAAAGTATGACCGAATTTTTGACCATCAGCATTTTTGTTACCTGTTTGTTTCAAGAACACTCTTCTCATTGTTTTACAGACTGTGAATCTACATGTTCCCTTTGCTAATAACCAGTCAGGAATATATTCTTGCTTTGTATTCTGTACGTTTTTAATTAAATGACCTCAGTATGCCTACTCTTTGAAGTCAAATCCATACAACATTATTAAAAATTACTCATATGCATTATTTGGTATTAAATTCTACTGAATACCTGTGAAAGTCTTTCATTCTGCACACTTTGTAAGAATTGTAATTACCTTACTATAGTAATAAGAAGAATAAACAACTTAGTCTGCCAAAAATTGTTTACTTACCTATCCTAGCAGGGTAGCTCCAATCATTATGCACATTTTTCCAGTTCTCTAGAAATACAACAAAATGAAAAAACATACTCTTGAAAATGTTCAGTAGAATGATGTAATTAATAAGAAAGGTTTTTGCTACTGATAACTTAGTACTTTTTTAAGTAAGTGCCTTTGGATTTTGCAGTAATATTGTCAGATGATGCAATGCTACTTTTTTTTTTTTCATTTTGTTTTGTTTTGTTCTGTTTTTCTAGGATACTATTCCAATTTTATTCTACTGCTTAGTAAATGCTGGGTTGTCATCCCTTTGAGACTTAAAGCTCCGATTCATAGTTAATGAAGCACAGGCAATAAAGCTCCAATTCATAGCATTCTAGTGCAGCACAGGTAGCTAGGAAATAAAAGCAAAACATATCATTTGCCTAAATTCAGAATTCTTAAAACTTACCCTGTCTAGCTGCTATGATATACTAAAACATTATTATGCCCTAGCTGTACATTGGATGGAGTGCTCAGATGGGTAAGCAAAAGTTTCAGCTGAGATGGTGGATTTTGAATACAGACTTAAATGTTTCAGCTAGGGTTACAGGCTTGTTTTATGTCTCCTATAGCTCTCAGGCATCATCAGCCTGTAACAGGTTCAAGTACCTGTTCAAGGAGTTAGCAGTATTGTACTGAGCACTGGCATCCTGTATCCTATTGGAGTTACTGCAGGTAATTTTTCTGTAAATATAGTTATCTGTACTCTTTGTTTCCACCAGTGGATTATTCTTTTTGAATGGCTTCTCCTCTGTTCCCTCAAATATTGTCTTAAATAGGTTAAGCAATTGCAGGTGAGACAATAAATAAATTAATAAATAAATTATAGTTCTATTCTATATGCCATATGCAAGAGAAATCAAGACAGTTGCCATCATTGTATAGTGTGACTAAATTATGTATTACAGCATAGCTGCCAGAACTGTAAGAAATTCCATTCTCTTTGTGCTGTGTGAAAAATCCTCTGGGGTAACATGTTCTGTTCATTAAAACATAAACAGGCAATGTCATTGAATATTCTTCAGCTTCATAAAATCACACGTGGTAGCACTGTTGACTGAAGTGGGCATTACAAACACATTTTACTCACTCCCTTCTCCTTTGCAGAGCCCTAGGTGGCACTCCTGTGGGCTCCTTTGCCTTGAGGTGGGGAAGCATGAGGGGCTGTTGAAAACTGAGGGGCAGATCTGAAGACTAAGGTGCATATATCACTGTGTTAAACAACTAAATTGCTGGTTAAAACTCAGTGAATACTAGTTTATTGAATGCCAGATAGTAGAAATTGTAAAAACAGTCTACAAGTAGTACAGACTTATCCATCACCTAAAATACAAAATTCCGACTTCACTTTCTGCCCAAAGGCAGTATTTTTTTACAGTCCCTCAAGAGGCTCTCTTCAACCACTCTCTTATTTTTTTACTAGAAAACTGTTCTAGTTTCTCCTTTATCATGTCTATCTACAGCAAAATGCTTCTGTCACTGGGACACGGCTCTAATTACCCTGCATCATTAAGCAGTGTTCAGGCAGCGGGTAGCAAGACAGCTTAGTTGAATTACCTATGATTTTGGACTTTGCTGGGTCTCTGCAAACATGCAATTGTATGTTTGGTTCCTCATGTTTCCTCTGGAGATCAATCCACTTCTTCCCATATAAAACAGAGCTGAAATGATACAGGATATAGCTATTAGCACTGCTACCTCACTGCTATAATAATGCAATTTGCTTGCTCAACTGTAAGAGCCCACCAGACAGCAACGTTCCTTCTCTCAGGTTGCTGTCATTTCTGTCATTTCAGTGACCACTTCAGCCATGGAAGCAGCTTTCACTACAGCTGGGGCACATCCACCACTAATGGTACCCAAGTTCCTCTGAAGTGGTGTGCAAAGAAGGCTCTAGATCAGGGTCTGAGACCTGAGACCTGCACCCCGGTGGCTGTGGGCTGTGGCTGATTGCTTACAAGCATGGGCTGGGCCAAGATGGCAACCACCTCCATGCAGGCCTTGCTGCCGGCCAGGTGGGAGACCCTGGGCCAGCTGGGTTTCGAGCGTGGGGTGAGAACAGGCTAGGAGTCCTTTTCCTTCTGCATATGCACCCTCTTGGTGCACAGATGTACCCACGCAAACTGAAGGTAGGAGTCTCTGCACTGGATTATTTATAAAGCCTCCTTGTCAAGTTTTTGGCCTTATTAACAGGAAGTTACATTCCTTTCATTGTAGTTCTTGGATGAACTTGTTGATACACATGGAAAAATCCTGTCCCTCACATGTGCATGTGGGAGGCACATTTTACTCTTCCTTAATTTTCTTCTGGGCTTTTCTAATCTTCACTTGCATTACACAACATGTTACATTTGCACCAACAAAAGATACATATATATGCCATGTTTAATTCCTGAATGCTCTGAGGGAATAAGAGCTAAAATCTCTTACTACCACAGGCCATCTGCTCAGGTACTGACATTCAGCATCCTCCAAAGCTACCTGCGATTACCCTCAGACCAAAGAATTACACCTTCCTTTAACGTCAGGTTTTGACATAGCCCTGGAGGACAAAAGACATGGTAGTTTTGATTCAGTTAACACATGGAATTACGTTTAAAGACCACACTGTAACAGTGACTGACACACTGAGCTGCAGCCCTTAGAAGGAGATCCATTTATCATTGCATTTTCAATTCTTGGCCAAGTTCCAGCTCCAGCTGTGGGGTTTCATTGTTTTAAGTTTCTGTCCCTAAATTGTAAAATAATCTCTACCTCAGCTGTGGACGCTACTAGGAGATGCTTTGGTGCATTCTGCTCTCTGTCATCCACGACAAGCACTTGTCTAGGCTTTCATTTCTTATAAATGGGAACAAGTAGTTTGTGTTTTGCCAGAAGTGTGATGCTATCAACATCTTGCAAATCTACAAGCAGCTCATTCACCCATATGTTCACCAAACGCCCTTCAGCTCTCTCTGGGCATCCCGTATCTGTCTAAAAGCCATGTGGAATAATGCGTTGCCAACTTCTGATCTTAAGTACAGTAGCAACTTTCTGAGATGATACTTGCTAAAATGACTAAATTTGGAAAGATTATAAAATTACCCTGCAACAGAGGAGCCTATTGGATGCTTTGTATCCCCAAAAGCACACTCCACTGTTTTCTTTTTAGTCTTTTTAATGAAGTGTAAAAATGGTAAACAGCTTGATCTGCATCAATTCCAGAATAACTTTTGGGGGCAATTTCTCTATCATTTTGGCTTTCTCTTAATCTGCCTTTGTCCTTTCTTTATCAATTACATTTTCAAATAACATTAATGGCATTTGTCACTGCAAGCCTGTCTCCTTAACCTCACTTGACATCCAGTCTTTCTTTACCTTGGTGTGTTTATCCACTGACTTCTCCTACACATAACTGTTGCTTACACACTTTGCCATTTCTGTCTGAGCTGAAGTGACTTTGGAAGACTCCTTACGCTTTTGTGAGGACAGAAATAACATCTTCCAAAAAGATTTACAAAACTTGTAAGCCTGTAGACATCATGGGGAATTACAGCTTGCTAGAATTCCTAGGTAGAGCTAGCTACTGAGTTATTTTGTCTTTAGCAATGAAGAGGGATGTTTGCAACAATAGCGTAGGCAAGCGTGAGGTTTTGCCTCGTGTTCTCATGAGTCCAAGCTGACAACATTAAAACATCATTCAGCAGGTGCTCCTGTTAAATTATATATTGAAAATAATAAAATTTTCCTTTGTCAACATTTTGCTGATGTTGCAATTAAGTATAATGCTTATTAGAAACATTTTAAAAAGAGAGGTATAGAAGCCTTTTGTCAATTGATTTTTATTGGACTAGATGACTTAGAGGTCAACATCCATGCTGAGAAGAATATACTTTTCTCTCTGTACTGCTTAAAAAATGTGAAGAGAGAGATCTAGATATACGAAGAAACAAAAAAGCGTAGGATGAATGAGTATTTATCCCAACATGTCATTAGCACATTCTCTTATACCATTTTTCGCTATTTTTATTTGATGTTCAGAAACAACAGGAATAGTTCATTCATGGTTATCTGGAACACTGTTGGCACACCATCTTTCATCAAAGAAATGAATGCTAAAACGAAAACTGAAAATTGGTGATGAGTATTATTCAATTTACTGAATATATTTTAAGGTTAACTCAGTGGCTGTGCTTAATTTGGGGCTTACTGGCATCAAACAGAGGGAAATGTTCATCCACTGTGGCATATCAGTAAGGGCTTTTGATGTCAGTGAGTTGTGCTGACAGTGGCTACAGATGTGCTCCAAATTTTGTTTCCCTTTTTGCTTTAATGTCACTATTTCTGAAGATAGTAGAGATCAGTAAGCTCAGCACAAAATCTGTCCCAATGGATTATGTAGAGCTGCTCCAGCCAGAGGAGTCAGAGTTCATTTATCTAAAGTCTTATTGAAAACGGGAAAACAAACAAACAAACAAACAAGACACGGTTATCCATCCCTCTTAATCAGTTTTATATTTAAACAGGAGTATTGCAAAATCTGATAATAACAGTCAAGAGTTCAAAAATGCCATTCTTAAGACATGGGTCTTGGAAAATAAATACTAGGCCATTTTCTACTTCCAAAGGCTCTTTTCCAGGTTAATATCTTCTTACATCTCCTGTAAATTTTTCCCTTCCTAGACATGCTCTCATCACCTCATGAGTTCTGGTTTTCTCTGAGTTGCCTTGCCTCCATTATACTTTTGTGAATTCCCATTTATTCCATGAATTCCCATTAGCCCAATTGTATTTGCTTGTAAGTTGGCTGGTTTGTACTATGTTTCACATGAGCACCAAAGTTTATTTAAGCACCGATTCATCCAAGCTAGTCTTTAGGTTTATTATGTATGGACAGTCTCTTGGAGGCTTTTACTCGGTTTCTTTGTTCTTGCAATTGACTCAAGGGCTGTAGGCGATGCAACGCCCAAATGGTGACTAGGGAAAGTGCCAGTAGATGGTGCTGAAGAACATGCAGCAAGGAACATGCCTGTTCTGAATTCTGGCTCTTACAGCAAGTGACTGCTGGTGTTCAAAACACACTTAGGCAATGGGAAAAAGCGATCTGGATTTTTATGTTGTTAGAGCAGATGAAAGTCATGTTATTTTCTTGCAACATTGAGCAAGGAACTCTCAGGTAAAGGGGAGAACAGCGTTGTCATCGAAGACATGCTATTTCCTCCAGTGCAGACCTTATATCAGAACCTTCTCCAAGCTCTTCCTGTTTTAAAAAGCCCACATTTTCATATCCTTTCACATTCTCTACTCAAATACTGCTACTTCCTTGTTTGTTTCTTTATGTCTCAGTCCAGGCTAAGTGCTAAGCATGGGGTGGCCATTGTGCACAAAATAATCTTGAGACACTCACTTCTGCGTAGCAATCAGGAAATACAAGTCCATGTTGGTCATATCCTCTCCCCTCTGTAATATTACAAAGGAGCTACAGAAGGACATTTTCCTTAAAAACAAACAAACTCTCATTCCACCCCCCCCCCAAAAAAAAAAAAAAAAAAAAAAAAAAAAAGACATTCCAACATTCCAACAACACTAGCACCTAGGTTGTGGTCTCCCATTTTTGTATGACTTTCACTTTGTGACCTGGCTAAGGCTAGGAAAACTTTGTAAGTTTTTATCCTGTACTGAGTTGAAGGAAATCTTTTTATTTTTTTATTTTTTTTTTTTTTTTTTTTTTTTAATGAAGAAAGAACACCACTTTTCTTCATTCAAAACCTAGAAACCTTGAGGTAGGAGGATAGATTTTGGATGGAGGTGGGAAAGGAGCACACTTGAAATAACATAGATCGCGGGTGGCTACAAATATAAAGTTGGTGATTCTGTGGTCGAGGCAGTTTAAATTAGCAACTCCTTCCGTGTCTTTTATTGTGCTGAACTTCATAAGTAAGATTCAGGAGACCAATTTGTCTGCCTGTGTCTGCTTTTATCCTCATTTCTTGTAGCTTACAATCTTTCTGAAATGACGGAAGCTAGAAATGCTGCCAATAAAATGTTCAGTTCCATGAGACCTTCCTGTTGTCATTTAAAGCATGGTCTCATTTGGCAAATTTAGATCAGTTAATTTCAGAAAATTCCTCTATGCCTGTTTGCCGGGGAGATGGCAAAGGGGAAAGAAAGCACATAATTACCTCAGTAACAACTCACGCTGGTTCAATAGCATGACTCCCTCCTCACCAGGATAATATACATTACACTTGGTTTATGACATACTGCAGCTGAGACCAAGGCACACATGTGTTTCTGCTCCAGGGGTGACAATATCTGGCAGATTCCCTTAAGAACATCTTTGTAATACAAAGATTTCAAAAGGTTGACAGCTCCTAAAGTTTCCTATATTGCCTTCATTTCAGAAGACATGTTAAGCAGTATGAGTGAGGATTAAGACAACAGATGCATAACCAAGAAAACCTCTTGTTTAACTCCTCCATATGAGAAGACCCAGCTCCACCTGCATGCAGAACTGTGCACAGCTGCTCTTCTGCTCCTCCACCTGCTCTGAGCATGCCATACAGAGAGGTCTTACTCGAGCCTCAGAGGCACATTTGCACTGCTCTGTTAGAGGACTGCGGGGTGCCAGGGCCATGAAGGTACCTCATGTTGAGACACCCAGCACTCAGCCTTCAGATCCTGGGATAATTCTGGAGAGTTTGGGGGTTGTGTCAGCTTTTCATGTGACTTCTAGTGTTAGGAATGGCACTTTTCCCAGCCCAGAGCCTGTATCCCTCCTGGAAAGGCTCCTCTAATGCTTGACAGTGTTATATCTGTATCACCTACATCTTGTAGTCCTCCTGTGTAGTTCTTCATCTGCAGTATTCACACTGTTACCTGCCACCCTAGGGTCAAAAGGCTAACAGCCCCCCACAATCCTTTCAATTTTGTAACTGCTAAAATGCCTAAGATTTTTTAAAACGATTTAATTTATGCTTTAAATTGAGGAAATCTCTATTTCAGCTTTTGTTTAATGAAAGTTACTTAATTTTGTCGAGAATTGTCCTCTGGATGTACAAAAGTTTTTGTTTCTGTCCATTTTCTAGTGCATAGTTTGTAAGAAAACTCTGTAGTGGCAAAAAGCATGGTCTTGTCCAGAAGCTCAGCCCATTAATAAAGCACAAAGATGCACTGTATTCTGCCAGGCAAAAACACCAGACAAGCTGGAAGCCAATATGGAAATATTCAATGAATTTTTCAGTAGAAGTGCCAGCTACTGTATTACATTAAATGGGAGGAGGAGTAAAACTAAATAACACATAGGTTTTGTAAAATGTGCGTGTCATAATTTACAGTGAGAATAATGGGGGGTTGGGTCACTGTAGTCATCAAAACTAGGCTATTATTAAAAAAAAATGGACTGATTTCACTTACAGTGGCTCAGAAAAGCATTTTTTGAGAAACTCAGTGTATCATTTTTCTTAAATTTATATACATGTGCTCTGATCATCTTATTTTATAATTTATGTAAAAACTCAGCTAAAAACATGGGGAACATGGTATTATTACAGAGGAACAGGTATATTTGTTCATTTTTTTCCTTCCTTGAATAGATTTTGGAAGGTACTGTACCTTAGCTAGGAAGATCTACAGAGAGCTTTTCTAGTCCTTGGCAGTAACCAGAGATAGATGGAAATTGAGCCAAGACTGTAACTGAGAGTTACAACAGTAATCTGAGTCAAGTTATAAACTGCACTGGGTTGCCTGTGTTGCCATCAAAGAGATACTGTTTAGAACAGCAGAGCCGAGAGATCTCTGGGAATTCCCCGTGTTGATCAGATCCCTCGGTCTGATCAGTCAGAAACGGTAAGAAAATACTACCAAGCGAAGAGAGTCATGTTTCACATCTGCTTTCCACAGCTGGAAGTAACCAGATGATGCAGTGCAATGGCTATTGGAGTTACAATGCCAGATAGGTCTGGCTTTTAGAACATTTAGGATGCATCTTTAGAACTTGATCTCCACATTCCACCTGCACTTACGTGTGTGCACCCACAAATACACCTTGAAAAGTGCTTGTGCAAATGGTCGTATGAAAGACTTCTTGATAATATGTGGACTGATGCTGGCTGCATGAGCTGGCTTGAGTCATATTGCTGAGTAGTCTAACATTACACTAAAAATAATCCATATACCTTTCTTACTGAAAGCAAGTATGAAAATGGAGGATATTTTTTTTTATTTTTTTTTATGGGTTCAGTGGTATCCTACCTGTTACAGTTCAAGCTGACTGAACTTTCTGGTTTTAACTTGTTCTTCACTTATGTCTCAGACGAAATTCTGGGCTCAAAATATGAGTGTGATCCTCCTGAAGATGGTTTCAGCCCCTCTTCATTTCTCTCAGCAAGTTAATGATACCTTTTACTCTGGGAAAAATCACTCCCGAAAACTCTCTGAAAGGTAAAAGTTATTGTTCCAGGTTAACATGTGTCAAACTGATTTGTCTACAAAAATGAAATAGGTATATGGAATAAAGCAAGAGGATTTCCAGGCAACAAACTGTCATGATAACTCAGTGACTTATAGTGTTAGGCAATCTTAGGGGCACTAATGCACTGCAAGATAAAATCCCACCCTTCACAAATCTCAGGAAATGCATATTTATGTGCTTCATGGTCTCTGTCTGATTCAGTGCTGATATTGTAAAGTGCTCTATAATCTACATCCAGGCTCCAACTGTACTTTAGGAGTACCATCACGGAAATTAGCAGTAATTAAATAGAGGAAAGATGAAAGACTCTAGGAAGCATTTAGGACCCAGTAATCCTGTTTCCTAGAGAGGCAAACTGAGCGTGGTCAAATAAAGCTGCTGAGTGATTAGGTCGGAGGTTCCTGCCTTGCAATCTGGGGCCAAATTTGAGGAAAAATGCTGAGCAGCCAGAGCTGAGAGGGGAGGGCAGTTCCACACTGGTTATTTCCATCTGAACCTGTTCCCCTTCCTCCCCTGCCTGTCCTTACCATAGCCACTGCTACAGGCTGTGAATCGGAGGCACCCTCTCCATCTCAGCTTGGTGTTCCTAGGAGAAATGCTTCAGTCATGCTTAAGCTGTGGGGTGTCCAAAACCTGGAAAATAATCAGTAAAAAGGCTGAAGTAATTGTTCTTACTGGGGTTGTGTTCTGACGGTTTGAACTGCACTACCTCCCTGTACTCAGGGACTGAGATGTCTTGTGTGCAGTAGGTATCTCCTGTTCAGTGACAGCGACCTGAGCTAGAGGTTTGTCTTAACAAAGAGAAGGAAAAGGTAAGAGTGGCATTCAGGGCTGTGCCCTGCTGTTGGTGCCCAAAGTGACCCACACCACCTGTGAAGCTATTGCATTCCTGGCAAGGGCTGTCATCATTTGAGGAAGGCAGAGGTAAGGTTGTGCTGTAGAAACAAGTTGTGTCTTTGTTTCATATTTGTTGTTTTCCAGGGTTTACATTTGGAACAACACAACTTGCTCCAGCTGCCTTCCCATGCATGACAGCACCACAGCCCATGATTAGAGTCTGAGACCCAAATCCCTGGAGGAACTATTTCCACTTGTCGGTATATAGTGAAGTGCTTCTGCACTTCTGATTTGGAAGAAATTTATCTTCACCTTCTCTTGGTAGAAACAGCCACATGAACTGTCTATGAAAGTCCATACTGCAGACCTCAGGGTCAGACAGATCAAATTCAGTCTGTAATTGATTAAATAAAAATTCTCCTCTATAGCACAGGTTGGCTACTGAAAAGCTTTGTTCTCATCTTCTCAGTTATATACATTTATCAAATTGCCAGTGGGAAGACAATGTGCTCAGGGATTTGAAGTCGGATCTTTACTTCATCACTGAATCAGAATCTGATATCAGGTAAATCTCCTCCACCTAAATTTCTCCATCCATAACAAGGAAGTCACTGCAATGTCAGAAAGGTGTTATGAGGATAAATTAGTTGATAATTAATAATTAGTAGATAATTCCTGAATGAAAAAGTTAAGTATGGTCAGTGATTGCCTTTTCAGTAAGATTTGTATTTGCCTTCAATTTCTAACAGTTTATTTAACTAAGTAATTTTAAATCTATATTTTAATAAAATTTTCATTCTGTTTTTTTTTTTGTTGTTGTTGTTGTTGCATTAGGACAAAATTAAAAGAGCCCTCTAGTGGGCACAGTTTCACCTAACCACAAGAAGGTAACAGACTTCACTTTTCAGAAATCAAAAATCCTGTTCCCATTACAACTTTAAAACCTGCTTCCTCCCCCATTGCAAGTAAGTTAAATTAAAATGCTGTGACTGAAGCAGGGTGCACATCTGGGGCAATGGCTCTTTGGGGGGATTCAGTGAATTTTGAAGGGTACTTCCACTATTTGTGGGGTTGCAGTTTAGATAATTACAAATGGCTGTGGCATGGTGGGTGATGTGTGCGTAGCAGCCCCAGCTCCTCCCCAG
Organism: Oxyura jamaicensis; assembly: GCF_011077185.1. NCBI lineage: Eukaryota > Metazoa > Chordata > Aves > Anseriformes > Anatidae > Oxyura > Oxyura jamaicensis. The sequence continues at coordinate 24,224,013 of NC_048895.1, forward strand.
ATCAGTAGTACTCAGCTTCCATGGATCCTTGTGGGCCTTACCAACAGAAGATCTGAAGGACAGACTGTTTCGTATTTTGATGTGTTATTGAGCCTATCTTGTGCATCGTATTGATGCGCAAGGCTGCATGTAGTTTTACAAAGGCTTTCAGCCAGCAGAAATGGGAATCAGCTTTTGCTGGAGAATGCAATCTTGTCCTGGCCTGAGCTGTTTGTGCCCTTGCTGAGATTACCCCCTTCTTGGGCAACACCAGGGTGAGCTGGAGAACTGATCTGGTTGAAAAACAATTACACTGGCATAGGAGAAGGGCCCCCTCGAGGGGTGAGGACATGAATCTGGGGTGACCAGAGGGGAGAACACAGCAGTGATGGCTTAAAACATCTGTCCAAGCAGAGCTGAAAAGATCTGGTTCAAATATGGGAAGTAGCTGAGCTGCAGTTAACAGAGGGCTCTTTGAAAGCCAATTTATCCTGCTGAGAGACATCATTAGACAGCTTCAGGTACAAGACATGTTTTACTTGCTATCAGAACCACCTTCACTTAACTGGCAAGTACAGAATAAACATATCTGCTGCCAGAGATACAAAGTTTGTCTGGGGAGTTTTGCAAGTATCAGGTGTTCCTGAATCAGGAATTCTGATTTCGGTACATGCTGGGGGCAAACAGTACTCAGTATTGGACCATATGAGGACTAAACAAATAGTATGTTACTGCTGTTTAAAGATCCTTGAAATACGTATATATACATGTCAAAAAAAAAGTATATGTTAAAACACTTTTAAAAATTTATGTACAGGTTCAAGATTAAGGAAAGAAGAAATCTATTGCAAGGAGAAGGAATTTCTCAATATGATCATAAAACTCATTTACAATAATTCCATAAATCTGTATCCCCACAAGGTAACGAACAGAGTGTAAGGAGGATTTGAATGATTTGCTTAGGTACTGCCAACCGAATGCAAATCTTACATAAGTCTGGAAATCCTTGGGTTGGTTCCAGCCAGCCTGGAATCATGCTCTGATTTTTCAAGGCAGAAGTGGGGGACAGAGGACAAAACTCATTGCAACTGCTGCTATTGCTGAAACTTGCTCTGATTCTGATCTGTCAGAAGAATGTAGCCATTGTTTCCCCATGAATTTGTTCATAATTCACATGAAATATTCCTGAAACATGGAGACTGTGATAATATACCACTTGTGCTCCCCATCAAATTGGTTTCAGGTATAGAATTTATTGGAAAGTCACAGACTGTATGTGTAGTTTTCACATCTACTATTGAGTTACTGCATTTTTCAAAACTGGTTAGCCTACTGATGTTTTTACATAGCATAAAACCACTACAAACACTTGTGTTTCTGGATTATACACAGTATTAAAAATGTTAGCTTACCCCTCTGCCTATTTCCATGCTAAGCCCAGTATATACTTCAGTCTAGATGCAATGAACTGGAAACTTAAATAATGTTTTGATTTTTAATCCTTTTTTTCACTCCATTATGCATTCCTCATTCAGATTTCCTCCCTATATTTTTAAGTACATGCAAAAAATGTGGGATCTACACTTAAAATAAAAAATTTCTTTCAGAAAACTAGATACTGATTTTGTGACAGTTTCTCAACCCTGCGTAGCCAGGCTGCTAGATTACACACACACATATATACACGCCCCATCACTTTCAACATCCTCGTATACTGCTGGCAGGGGAGGAAAGTGGGAAAATTTTAAATGATGTTACAACTGAAATAGAGCTGCCAACATACCGTTTCATTTCTAAGGCTTATGGTATTCACTGTTTCATAGAAAAACTAGTTCTTGTAATTCTGTTCTGCAAAAAGCATGAAAACACGGTACTAATAAGCATGCTGTAAAGACCCTCTATAGAAATAAAAAAGGGGGGGGGGACAAAAAATGAGTACAGCATTTATTTACTTTTTAATACTGCGATTTCTAAGTTAACCCCAAGGCTTGACTCCTGTTTTGCAAAATGTTGGGACTGGCAAGGCTAAATGAAGAAACACAGTACTTAACTTCCATTTAAACAGCATTAAATCTCCATAGGAGCTATTGCTAATATACATATGTGTAAACGGACACCAGCATATTCATAAGAAAACCTGCACTGATCAATTTAATGTGCATATGGAGTAATTCTTACTTATAAATATTATTTGAGTAAAACTGCATGGAAACTGATTATGTCAGAGAGATCTGCTGAGTTTCCTGGGACGTAGTGGGTTTTTCAGGAGAATGAAACCCAATATCGTAGGCTTTTTTTAGAGCAGGATATGACACAGACTATTTAGAAGGTCACACAAAGTGTATCTTACATCAAGGAATAAAAACAGCATCAACATTTTTATTACTTAAAATCCTATGGTTTGGGGGGAAACTATCTTATTACTTTTGGATGCCTGAGTTTTGCAGTTGCATGAAGTCAACTGCATGGTAAAACAGCTCCTGATAAAATTGAAATTGGTATGATCTATCTACTGTTCTGACTGCTTTTGCCGATCCCAAAGCAGCTTAGCTGGGGAGGGAACTGGAGGCTTTATAAATCCAGTTATTATTTAAAAACAAAACAAACAAACAAACAAAAAACACACAACTTCTAGTCAAACAAGATGAATTCTTTACAATTTATAATCTTGGCAAAAAAATGATTCTTCTCCTATAATGTTAATCATTCATATATTCTATCATTTCAGGAAAAAAAAAAAATGGATACGGAAACCCTTCTTGACTGAAAAAATCTAAATGAAAGAGTTAATGAAGCAAAACCATTCAAAGAGCCCCAACACAATCGCCATTGAAAGGGAAGCATACGTTTGACAAGCTCGCATATATGGAAATAATACCAGCAGCCCTATCTCTGTACAGATTTGTCCCATACATCCATAAGCGAAGGACGTGGTGCTTTTTTTGTTACCTGTAGCTCACTGAGTACCAGACAAGCACATTTTCAGCCATGAGAAAGCCACAGGGCTGCATGTTCATTCTGCACAGAGGGCTGCATTCCATGCATGCATTGAAATTACAGCTAAATGGAAACTGGAGTTCCTCAGGGCAAGAACCATAATTTCTAATTACCAAAGGTAAAAGATAAACTGGAAAAAAATATATTCTTTCAGATATGGCTAAAATTATGATGTGAGTCTCAGAAATATTTATCTTTCCTTCCATAAGTGAACATTCTTCTGGTAACGTAGAGTTTTTCTTGGACTGTTATTACTGTTTCACGATGATCTAAGGCTTTATTTGTAGTCTTAGTGGTGCTTATATAATTACATAAATCTAAAAAAAATATATAGTGTCTGATTATGCTAAATTCCAGTTAAAATGAGTCAATTGAAAAAGGAACTATACCTCAGCGTTTCAGCTACACTTCAGAGGATCATGTATTCATGTGCTAAGGGGTGTGCAGGATGAATGATCTTGTTACAGGAGACTATCTGGATTTCTTTGAAACCCCAAATGTAATTAAAATGTCTAATGTGTATTCATAAATACATTAAGGCAGCTGTGTTCAAAATCTCTGGTAGACCCGCAAAAAAACTAGAGTTGGGCCAAGTGAGAAATGAGACCATCTATCTCCTCTGAGAGCTTGTCTTTGAGAAAGCACTCAAGAAAGCCAAGGCTAATTAACTGAAAATACAGAATTAGAGTTTATTAAATAGCTATTCTCATGCCATGAATACAGAATCAGCTGAACTCTGCCAATGATGCTTTATCTCTGTGTGGCACCACCAGATATACCTCTTGGATTTTCTAGTCATACCGCCCATCCACAGAGTAATTGCTCCCAGTAGCCAGCCCACAGGTTAAACCTGACTCTTCCTATATATGTCAAGCTGATTTCAGAGGTCCAAGGTGGATGCATAGTACATGTGGGGCATATCCTATGCTTTCTGTAGCACCAGGCATCATATGAGTGAGGTACACATCCACATTGTGTACCCACTCTCCAGTTGTCTAGAATATTTCTGTATGCAACAGGTCCAAAACTGCCAGCGCCCATGTTGGTACACAGCACATGCAAAACAGCGCCTGACCTTTTGCCAAGAACTAGTCAGTAAGAAGGCTGAAAATCCCAGACAAATATAGAAAGTGATCAAAATTTGCCCAGGCAAGATTTCCATGCAAGAAAAGGGCACATGCTGGGAAACAGCAAGCAAGAAGCCAGAGGATGTGCCAGGAATGGCAGTTCTGCTGTATCATCCACAGCTGCTAATGCATGCTACTGCTGTTGGAAAGTATGTCAATATAAATATTAAAAGTTCTTCTGCAGCAGCATGTCTTCCTACCAGCTAGTTAAATCATGAAATCAGAACTCTGTATTATATCATATATTAATGACTAGAACTGGATCAAACACAATTCAGGTTCATTGCATAATTTTCCATGATTACAGTTCACCTTTTTCTCTTGCCTGGACCAGAAAAATCTTACTAACGACATACAGCAATAATTTCTCTCAGTATTACAGAAAACCCTAGGAGCAACAGGATAAGACATGCTGTGAAATTCTAAGTAATTGCTTAGAATGGAAACCAAACACCTTACAAAATACTTGATAAAAATATGAAACATTTAAGAAATGCACAGCATTTAAAAGGAAAGATATTGTTTCAACAATTTTGACCAGAAGTGTAATGTGTTCCCAATAGAGTAATGTGTTTCTGGGGTTTGTAGTCCGAGACCTTTGCAGAGCACAGCAGATCCGATCCTAAGCTTTTCCAGATCAAAAAGCTAGTCATGATAGCTGGTATCTCTTGCATAGGCTCTCCACAGTGCCCCAAAAACCTCTGTAAGTGAGAAGTGTCTAAGCTTTGGCTAGCTGCCAGTCCTGAGATGTTAACTTTCTCTTTCAGTGTAGTATAGAAGCAAAAATGGCACAAAACGTAGGAAAATACTCACAACAGCTCTTTATGACTGGGTCCTACTCCCTACAGCACTGAAAAAAAAAAAAAAAAAAAAAAAAAGGAACCAAGACAGAAGGTCGAAGCAGACCAGAAATCACTCAGTTTTCATGAGGAAATGGGGAGTTTGGCTACCATGGGGAGTTTAGCTACCATGCGCTTCTTCTTAGGAGAAAACATTCTCCATCTAGTAAGAATTTGCTGAATGTGTAATGCCTCCCTATTAATTCTGAGAGAGAAATGTGCACCTGAGAATCCTGATACACAGCTGGATCAACATTCCCGCGCGCTCATGCGATGACTCATTGGGTCTGATCCAGTTCATCTCGCCAATTAATGAAAACAGCAGCACCTTCAAAGTCCAGCCTTCAGCCTTTTATCTCAAACCACTTGACCATTGCTAAAAATAATGAATTACTTCCTATGATATACATGGAGGTCCAGGACATTTTACAAAGAATACAATAAAAATACATTTGTCTTCACTTAAAAGTTGATTTTCATGTCAGTACATTAACTTTGTTATATTAAAGCATTGCTTTTAAATAAAAAGTACAATATTTTCAACTTAGAGCAGATTCTTTCATTTTCTCTTTATCCATGAATTAATGAAATTATCCAAATAAGACTTAGAACAAAATCTAGGTATATATGCTTTGGAAAAGAAAATGGGAATTAAGTAATCACTGTCAGGCTAAGCTTTTGGTTTGCACCTCCTTCAAACTGGACTATCAGCAAACATAGGGCAGACGTTAACACTACATTTTATAAATATATAAGATCCTGTTTCACTGACATTTTAGCATTACAGCTCCCTTGATATCTGTGGAGTTTTCTTCTGATCTGTGCTGTTCTTAATGACAGCAGAATCAGCCCATTAAAAGATCGGTGTTTTATCAGAATTTGGCCTGGCAGTGTACCACCCTAATAGTAACAAATGGGACTTCTGGGTAGAGGCCTCAAGCATCAGGCTTTTAATTTGGAGGATGATGAAGTGGTAAATTATCTCAGCCCTTCTCTTCCATCAATTAAAGCAATACAAAATGCGCTATTATTTGATTATGCTATTTTCGTTATGAGATCTACGTTATGGAAATGAATACTGATAGTCACCATTTGCTTACTGGCAAAAAGCACATTAGCAAAAGACGCAGTTCCTGGTGGAGTCTCCTGTCCCAGGAAATCATGTGAAATCCTCTTTTCACTCTTGGAAACTTGGAAAAGCAAACACAGTGAAAACATAAGATATGGATGAACTATAAGGAGCAACAAACAGCCCCGATAAGAGTTACACAATTACTGTGCAACGGTACAGACAGTTAAGAGAAAGGACATAAATCTGCGCAATTAGCCTCAGATTTAATCTGGCCCCTGCCTTCCCCTCGGGGTGCCTGTAGGGAGCCTCACGGCAGCTGAGAGCATTGTGCCTTCTCACCACCCCCTCTATTCAGCACATCCCTGGTGGGGCTTTCCCCATGCCCAGCAGGATGCTGGCACCTGAAAGGGGCCCTGTCCTGCTCAAAACTGCCCCCAGAAGTGCGAGGAGCCTCCAAGGTCATCAGGCAGTGCCCCATTCCTGACTCCCAGCTGTCCCTCCTCGCTGACCTGCCCCTAATGACAGGTAATGCTGCGGGAATGAGAGATGGGAAGAGTCCTGGGGTCATTCCTGACGGAAGGTCAAGAAGCACCAGATGGATGCTATGTAAGAAGCTCCGAGGTGTGATACAAAGAAGGCTGAGGTGTGGCTCCCACAGTTTGAAGCTAAAGAGGGGTGACTGTCATGGTCAGATCAAAATGTGGCTGTAGAACAGGCCTAATTAGGCCTGTCTAAGCTAATGGATCCAGAAACACTTCGGATCTCCTGCATGAGGGTAGCCCAGCTACTTCCCAGCTTTGGACTGTGTGGAAAGTCAGACACACACTGCCTGCTCCCTGCCTGGGCTTCTGCAGGAGGCCAAAGGGGAATCCAGCAGAGAGCTGCGCTGTGGTGAGGGCAAGGTCCTGGTGGAGCCAGGAGGAGGCCAAGCTCCTCGTGGCACACATACCTGCCCTCAGCTTCAGCACAGCTGGAGCCTACCCACTGCACCAGGAAATCAGTCAGATCCTTGGAAAACAATAGGGCAAGGTTGGTTTGTAGCAGCCATCGGCCCACGGTGATCTAATTGTGCTGCAATTTCACGTACTCGCATTCCTTGATTCAAACCTACTGTGAGCTAATCGATGACCCATTTGTCTCCCATTGGACAGCAAATAATAGGGGTTTAGATGCCAAAGAGGAATGTGGCACAACTGGGGAAGCTGAAAGCTCCTATTTATTTGGGACTTCCCCATACTGAGATCAGCAGTGATAGAGGGCCAACTGAGTAGGAAGGATATTATGGGCTATTGCCTGCTCTGTGCAATCAATTCCTTTCAAATCCTCGCAGGATGTAGCCTTGTCATCCTGTTTGAAAACACTCTTTGCATGTCAGAGTTCTCAATGATAAGAGAAAAGGTGCCTAAAAAGGTTTCTTGCGGCCACAGGGATCAAGAGGCACATATATTTATGAGGATGAGCGTCACCAAGTAACTCTTTATATCATCCTGCTAGCTCACTGCACCTGTGCGGACATTGTGTTTTTTAGGAAGTGTTTCAATTTACAATATCCTGTACTGCTCAGCTGAAGCCACAGCTATTTACAGAAAATGCCAATATTACTCCAAAAGGACAAACGCTGGAATGTGGAAGTTCAGCGTTTCTTGATCCTGCACTAGTCATAACTGTTGCATCCCCACCCCCGGAAACAATTATTCAGCCATGAGGTAATTCAGCTCAGATTGGTATTTATCTCTCAGGTCAATATTTGCCTTTCAGGTAATTCCTGCTGAGGGCAATAAAATGGCTACTTTCTTACCTTGTAGTAAAGAAATCCCCCAAACGGTAAGGCAAGCATAACGTCATTGTCACTATGTTCTTGTAAATCAGTCTGAAGTTCAGGCAGCATTTTCTTTGCCAAATCTCAGTTCTTTGGGGACTAAAAATAATCCGTAAAGCCTACCTGTCTGTGTGCCGCAGTATTAGTGTACCCTGCTTTCGATGGCACTTTCCTTCCCACATTTTTATTTGCATTTCACTTTGAGACTGCTTATTTCAATATGAATTTCCCTGGGTGTTAATAACGTTAATTTCTTAGTATTGTTAATAAAAAAAATATTTGCATTTATTCTAAATAACAGTGTAATTTAAAATTAGATATAAATAATGTGCTAGTCAAAGCTCCCAGCTTGTAAATCTCATTAGGCCCGCTGCCAGGCAGCGTGGCCCGAGGCCTACCAACCTCCCTTTGGCTCAGGTGGGCCACAAGATGACCAGTCCCAGGCCAAGCCCCTGGGGCTGCTCCACAGCAAGGACTGCTGGCCATGGTGACTGGGTTTGAAGGGTAAACCTGTAATTTGGAAGCCTGTATTTTTAAAAATCCAACATCTTTTTTAGATAATGTAGCATCTGCGTGTGCAAGCTCTTCGGTATCACCATCTTATTTCTTGTGGAGGCTGGTGTGTGTGCAACGATGGGCTCTGTGGGGCCTGCCCGTCTGCCACCAAACGCTCTGCAAGCTTTTGTGGGGTCGGCCTGTACTCCAAATGGCTGTACATCATAAAATAGGTTTTCAACAGAATTAAGTTAGAATGATTTGTCAGCACTTGTGATGTTTCACAGCTCAGAAATGCAGTTTCAAACAGAGAGGGTATTATTAACCAGCGTGCAACTTCTGCAGGATGTCATGAATCACAGGTTACTGGACATCCTTCTGAAAGACTCCATAAATTCTGAGTCACTTTTTAAACAAACACTACACAATGGCAAGCAAGGCCAAACTGATGTAAATATGAAAACACTGACATGCAGAAATCAGATTCCTTCCGCTGTCTCCTCCCAGCTGATACCTTCCTCCCTTATGCAAACCACTGGACACTTTCCAAATGACGGAGTCCCTTCAGGAAGGATTGCTTCTGTATCTCTCCCCATGCATCCTAAGCCAAAGCCCGAGCAAGTCTTTGTTCATTACTTCAGGAGTTGGTCAACTGTGAGCAAACTCTGAGTAAAGCTCTTTCCTTTTTTGATGGAATCCACTGGAGAATTTAAAGTAATCTCCTCTGGCATTTTTTTTGACAACGCATTTTTAAATTCGCTTTTGATATTTGGACACATCATGAGAGAATGATCACGATATCATTCCATGACACCAAGAGTGTTTTTTTTGTTTGTTTGTTTTTTAAAGATGTGCCTGTATTGCTTGAAATATGCACACCAATTAGGAGTCCAGTTAAAAATGGAATAGACCGAGTAGAAAAGTCACCTCTTCAAGTACAAAAAGGCAAAATAGCCCACAGGGCTGGGCATCTAAAGCTGAGCACTAATATTCTAGCTTTAAGCTGTTTTGGTTCCTATGGTGCCATTAGCTTCACAATATTAAATTGATGAATTTACTTGAACTATTTATAAAAGCAACTCAAAGCTGATGGAAGAAAAACACTCCTACTTTTTCCAAATTAGATCAAAATGGAGGAAAAGTAGATATATGCAAACAATTTCACATTTTTCTATTTCTTTCAGGTTTACTCTTAACATTCTTAAACAGACAACCAGAAGTCAAGTGCCAACCGTATCCCGGGCTGCATCAAAAGGAGCATGGCCAGCAGGGAGAGGGAGGTGATTCTCCCCCTCTGCTCTGCTCTCCTGAGCACTGCATTTAGCCCCCAGCACATGAAGGACACAGAACTATCAGAGCAAGTCCAGAGGAAGGCCATGAGGATGATCAGAGGGCTGGAGCACCTCTCCTGTGAGGACAGGCTGAGGGAGTTGGGGTTGTTCAGCTTGGAGAAGATAAGGCTCTGGTGTGACCCTACAGACGCCTTCCAGTACGTAAAGGGGCCTGCAGGAAAGCTGGGAAGGGACTCTTTGTCAGGGGCTGCAGTGACAGGACAAGGGGGAATGGCTTTAAACTAAACAAGGGGAGATTTAGATTGGATATAAGGAAGAAATTCTTTACTCTGGAGGTGCTCGAGGCCAGGCTGGATGGGGCTTTAGGCAACCTGGTCTGGTGGGCGTTGTGGAAGGGTTGGCAGGGGGTTGGAACTCCCACTCCAACTCCCATGGCAGGGGGTTGGAACCAGGTGATCTTTAAGGTCCCTTCCAACCCAACCCATTACATGATTCTGGGATTCTAAGCCAAACATAAAGTCACATGCAATGGATTTTCCAAGTATTCAGACAGGGTGAATAAGCAAATGATTGGAAAGTGATATATTTTTCTGCTTCTTGTAAGGCAAGCTCAGACCAACAAGTTTTATTAGATTCCATATTATCTACCTTTACAGCAGGGCTTGGGACAAACATTTGGATATTGTTTTTTGTTTATGTGTTTGTTGGTTGGTTGGTTGGTTGGTTGGTTTTTGTTTTCAATTTCATCATCCAATGATAGTAACTCAAATGTATAACCTGGTTTGGGTTAACACACTTCTGCACAGCAGCCTGAAAGCTTAGGCCAAACAGAAGGAGCTGTTCTTGGAGGTTCCTGAGCACTGGCCACTGAAAGTAGTGGAAAACTTTTAACAAAAGCACTCTGTGAGTTTCTAGTAAACTGGCAGATGTTACTAACTGACTGTATTTGTTCCACTCCAGCAGCCTTTGCAGACATCAGCGTTAGTGTAATACACCTACAGTAAACTACATTAAAAATAAATAAAAAAGAGCCAACTTCAAAACCGACAGACTCAAAAAAAATATATTGTGGTTACTTAAGAAATACGGATTATGTCATTTAGCACAAAGGCTGATGACTGATGACAATTGTTTGGTACACATCTTTCTTCTCTAAAATATATATTCCAGTCATACCAGTTTGCTTCAAGTTTACTCAAAAACATAATATAGCTAAAACAGGACAGGACTTAAAATAATCATTTAGTGTCAAAAAACACACAAATAGTGAGGACTTGATTCTGAACTAACCTACTGCAGGAAAAATTCCTACGGACTTCAGTAGGAGTTTTCTTGTTCTAGGATTCATTTACTTTACAAGGGCTCTTCTTGCCTGTAATTAGTTGTCCGTCCGTAGGCTGTTGCCACATTTAAAAAGATCAGTCCAGTTGTTTCCCTAATTATCTTCTCGGATGACAACATATTTATATATGCGTGGGAAGGTGAGGAGGGAAGGGGAGGAGTTAATGAGGCTTATATTTTTCAGATGAAAGTATTTTTGTCTGGGGAAAAATAAAACTATCACAAGCAAATGAATTTTTCCACCACTGTCAAATTATGATCCTATGCAATTTGATCAGTGTTTTTATCACATACAGCATGTTGGTTGTTCAGCCAGATGTCAGGTCATCTAATTATGCCACAGGAGTACTCGTAAAAACATTACCATAATTGATGTGAGCATTAGGAAAATTAAAACATATAACACTAATGTTTGTTATGAGGTTTTCAGATATTTTTCTGCAAATGCACTAGGTATCTTACAGAATGGGGGTATCTTTAAAAAAAAATAATCAGATCTTATCAGTCTTAACCATTTTTAAGCTTTCCGTATATTTTGTTCCCACTAATACTTTCCAATCTAAACTAAATGGCTAAATCTTTTCCATGTGTAGCAAAAAAAAGGTGTAAACTTGCATTCCCTGGATTAGTTGTTGCAGTATTTCTCATTTTGCAGGCTCTTAAAAATTTTCCTGTGCAACTGAAAACCTCCTAACAAGAGGCATGTTTTACTTACTTATCTTTCATAAACTCCTTAAAAGTGGGCATCTGGGGTCCCACGGACCACAGGTTCGAAATCATGGCTTAAAAATAGGGTAGCAACTAGCTTCTATTAACTGATCTGGGGAAAGTTTCCAACAAGAAAAAACAGACCTTTAAAGTTTTTTGGGGGTTGGCGGTTTCAAACTTGGTTGGTGAAGTATAAGCTGTGAACTAGGGAATATTTGTGGCATAGGTAATTTTATAAATTCTGCACTTTAAATGCAGCTTTTGTTGACATTGATGAAGAGGACATAGCTAATTTCATCTGTAAGAAGAGGCAACTCCAGTGTTTGGGGAATCCATAGCAGAAGCAGATGTGGTCCTGATCTACATGGCACAAGATGGGAGCTGCACCAGTGTGGTAACATCAGGAGATACAGAAGTGCACAAGGTAAACACATAGTGAATGTACACCACCATGAAGTGTCGTCTTTAAGTGACACCTGATGCTGATTTCACACCAGCATCAATCTTCATAGCTATTCCTGACCTACAGTAAAATCAGCGGAGAATTGGTTCCACAGTGCTTAAACAATGTGTGAAGGATGAGATGAATCAGTCCTTTGTTTCCAGTAGATAACTTGCCTCATGGCAAAGAAAGCAGGTAATTGTAAATTTTTAGGTCAGGTCTAAGCACGTGCGTGGCAGAGCTATTCTCAAGTGGTAGTATCGTGGTACCGTGTTCAGTTACATGGAAAACCGTGATGTCTGAGGTTATATTTACTGGTTTTGACTGCAAACTCAATTGCACCATTCTGTGGTATGCTGTGGGAAGACTGGTCTGTCCTTTGTGAGTACCTGCACAGATATGACTTTGTCCCACAAACATAGTAAACTGCTTTCAGTTGGCATGCTGAAGTTTTCTCTCTGCAACCCCAGTTCCATTCAGTGGTAAGGCATGAATCCAGCTTGGAGCACTGATCTGTTCCAGCTGTTGGCATTAATGCAACTTTCATTTTGGAATCAGGAGGTAAATGCAAGACATGAGACATATTTGAAGGCATTTTGTCAGTGACTTCTTGTTAGCCAGCAGCACGCCAGACTAACAACAACGTGCAGACACAGTGGCAGCTGATAGAGATTTGTATAGCTGTGAAATCCCATAATGCTGATGAGTGATGCTGTGGTAAGGCTGCAAGCAGAGAGCAATGAGGCAGCCCTGTCCTGCAGACCAGATGGGATGTCAGAAGGGCCGGACCTACAGGAAGAGGCAGGCCTGTGAAGCTGTTGGAAGAGCTTGCCCCTTCACTTGTCCAGTGAAGACGAGCCCTTTAGGAAATTGTAAGGCAAGAAGATCTTCCAGTCCTCTAAGTACATCCCATCCAAACCCAAAAATGAAGACAAACTGAAGCTACATTACAGCTGGAATTGCCCTGTCATCCAGGTAGGACACTGTGGTCTGCAGGTACCTGCCATCTTTTGCTGCTGTAGCAGCACCTGGGAGAGTGTGCAAGGACCCAAAGGAGAGAGCTGGGCTGCCAAGCTCACTTTCTGGTGTGAGCCAGCAGGGTTTGTGTGGTGGGGCCAGGGGCTCGTCCACAGGCAGTGTTGGGAAAGCACAGCTTTCTGCCAGAGCATGCAGAGCAACCGCATCCTTGGAAAGACTCTGACTGCCTCCCTCTGCAACCTCTTCCTTCCCGCACAAAAAGCTGGGAGATAGCTCTAATTCTCATCTGGATTAAAAATAAGACTGTGACCAAATTTGGCTTGTCCTGCTGGATTCACAGTGTTTACGAAAGAGCTGCATGGAAATGAAACTTGGGGAGCAATTGTTTAGCTTAGTGGCAACGGTAAAGAGGAATGTGAGATGCATATGTGATATCTGGGCTCAGGGGCTGAAATACGCATTGTTACCTTTGTTTTATCCTCTGTGAACTCTCATTTTCAGTAAGTGAAGGTCATGTAAAATGACTCTTTACCAGCCCACATCCACACCCAGCAGACCAGCATTTCCTAATTAGGTTATATTCAATCTTTATAATGTGCTTGTAATAGATGCGGCATAATCTCAACTGATATTATTCACTTCCCAGGAATGTACAGCTGAAGCTGCTCTGCAAGCTCTGACTGCAAACAATGGGTGTGCAGCTGACAAATAAAAGTAGCTATTTTACATGCCCTGGTCTATTTGGATTCCATTATTCAAGCGATGTCTGCTGAACAGGTATTCACATTGAAAAACAAGCACAATTACAATTTTCTGATGTGGCAGCTATTTTTGAAACTCATTAAAGCTTGCTAGTGCTTTTCCCATGCAATGAAAAACTGGAATTGCCTGTTGTAATATTGGCTGGCAGTTATGAATGGTTTCAGCTCACATTTTATAATGAAGAAATGAGCTCATGCTATATAATTGCGGGCTATCCCCAAGAATATTTTAATTCAGCCTTATTGTCAGACTAAATTAAAACCGCTGAAGAGCCTGATGCCTCATGATGCTAGGTGCTCTCAACTCCCACAGTAGTTAAGGGAAGGCAAGAGTACTCAGCAGTTTCAGAAGCAGTCCCTAAATGCTGATAGCAATGTGCTAATTTTTATATTAAGCAAGACAACATTTTGCAGAGTTGTCATTGTTCATTTGCTCTTTGTCTGTGAAGGGAGCAATTATTATTAAAATGAATATTTATTCAATACTTTATCCGTTTATTACATTTACAATACAATGAACAATTTACAATGAACAATTACAATATCCTTTCAAGTTGTTGTTTTTTTTTCCTATTACTTTTCCCCTCTTAAGCTTGAAACAGCCATTGACTTCCTTTTATTAAAAATTAACTAATTACCTATTTGAAGCTGCTGGTGGTTCTGGACAGTGGCATCCATCTGGCACCAGAGACTTGTTTGCATCCCCTCCCTCCAGCTACTGGGGGGCTTGTGTCCTCCCTGGGGAGCTCTGCAGAGAAAAGTGGTCTGAACTTAGGGGACCCAGAAAGAGCAGAAGATGAAAGAAAGAAAAGCTGTTTGGGGCACTCAATGAACTACCACCTTCTTTTGCCAGCTGAATCGCTTCCTCACCCCATGCGCTGCCCCCAGGCAGAACTGGGCAGCCTGGGAATACTTGGGGGAAGGTTGGTGCCTGCACACACACGTGCTTGCACGTGGGGTTTCATAATGCAGGAGAAAAAGGCAGGCTAGGGAAGCCAAATTGTGTGCAGTGTTGGAATACCAAAAAAGTTGCATGTCAGACATCCATCACTAATACGTAAAAGGTCACGTGAAAGCCTTGCTCGAACGGGGGGTCAATGAGCCCTTCTTTCTCCCCTGTGTCCGAAGTGTTATCACTGCAGAAGATAATGAGTTAAAGCTAAGTAAGGTCCTCTGGAGATCAGAGGTCACAGAACGAGAGGCTAAAAAATGGGCTCCAAATATTATAAGTCTTTCAACGCTGTTTTCTAGGTATTCTGTTAAATATCCCACCGGGAGGCTTCTTTTCGTCAAAGCTAACCACATTTCTTTGGACTTTCTTCTCTGAGTGATTTCAAATATATAAAGAATTTAGATGAAAAACAGATCTGTATTTTTTCATTGTTTAAAAAATGGTAGAAAATGCACACTTCTCAGAAGAGTGATAGTGATTGTATTTATAGAAATTCCCAAAGTGACAGTTACAGAAATAATCCATGGCAAACAAGTTGCAGAAGATTTTTCCCTCAGTCAGATCATATTATTTCTTTCCAACACTGCATAATAATTTCCATGAAAAGAAGCTGCACTGTGTAGCCCTGGTAAGAGCAATCAGCGAGGAAAAACTGTAAGGCTAGGGAACAGAACAGCTTCCAAATAGGATTGTTATAAAGAAGGTGGTCCCTGTGTTCTTTGGGCTCAGAGAGAGAAGAAAGTGTGCTACTTTGCAGCAAAGAGAGATGTAAGTTCTTTATCTGCTGGGAAAACAGAAAAAAAATAAGGGTAGTGAAGGGATGAAGCTGTGGAGCTACCGCAGGAGGCTGTGGCATTTCCATCAGCACATGATTTTGGCAACAGAAGATAAATGTACATGTGTGAGAATAGCCTGGCCCCATCTGTGGTTTCCCAGCCCATCCACAGTGCCATGGGGATCCGTGGGGCACTGTGAAAGGTGGCTCAGGGGGCAGAGTTGTGCCCACGATGCAGCAGCCTGTGTCAGGTAACTGTAAAGGGGCTGCATCTCCCCTGGAAAAGAGAATGGAGAGGTCCAGAGGTTTCTGAAGGGTTTTAAAAGGAAAGCATGCTTGATCCTGCACCAGGGCACAGCATGGAGGAGGTGACCCTGAAGTCCCTTCAGACCCTACAGTCCTATAGCTCTATACATCAAGTTATCAAAAATGATGTGTGTTTGGTTTGATGTGTGTTTGTCCTTTGGTTCTTCATGATAAAATTGGCACTCCACACAGATTATTAAAAAAGAGACAAAAATTCAGATTATTCCTATATATGATTAGTAAACACCATTTAGGAATAGCATTTCAGAATGCAACCTTAACGAACACTGGAGAATAGTATTAGACAGATTTTGAAAAAGGTTTTAGTAATATTTTCTTGTTTCCCATTGTAGTATGAAGAGTGGTTATGTTAAATAGTTTAACTTCTTAGCTTCCAGAGCTTATGTTAACAGCGTGTGTTCTAAGGGTCATAAAACCTTTCTCCAAGTACAGCTTTTGAACAGTCCATTTCAAAGCATAAGATTCTCTGCTTAATGATCCTCACTAAATTCATAATCTAGCTCCAGTGGAAAGAAGTTCAAAAATGCCACGGACTTGAGTTGGGCACACATAAATAAAACCAATACTATGACAAGTAGACGTCCTGATTCAGCAAGGCACTTAAACAGATACTTTAATACTTACATTCTCTAGATATCATGGGGACTTAAGTATTCAAGTATTCAAGCATGCCTGTCATTTAGGAATCTTAAGACTCTGCTTTAAACTCCAGGTTTAGTTCCTAATGTCAGAGGTTTGAAACGACAGGAGAGACAGCATTAATCTGTGGTGGAAAGGGACCAAGCAGTGGAAGATTCCATCATTCCTTGCAATCAGTTCAAAATCTGCATGCTATTAACAATGCTGATACTTTAACTGCTAAGAATTTGGAAGAATTCGGGATGTTGTAGCGGGGGCATGGTTCCCGCTCTGGCAAATACAGTTCTGTCCTCCAGGTTTTCCTGTAGCACACAAAGCTGGGAAACAGATTGGCAATTTTTCTGCGGAGAAACCGAAACTTTTCTCTGAAATGTTAGTGCCTCAAAACAGTAACTGTATTTACTTGTTAGAACACTTTTCTTTGGTTCTTCATAATACATCCTTTGGTTCTTCATGATAAAATGAAATTCAGATTGGATTTTAGGAAAAGGTTCTTTACTGAGAGGGTGGTCAGGCACTGGAACAGGCTCCCCAGGGTGGGATCACAACACCGAGTGTGCTGGAGTCCAAGAAGCATTTGGACAACTCTCTCAGACACATGGTCTGAATTTTGGGTGGTCCTATGTGGAGCCAGGAGTTGGACTCAGTGCTCCTTGTGGGTCCCTTCCAACTCAGGATATTCAATGGTTCTATGATGCTCTGATCCTTGTGGGTCCCTTGAAGCTCGAGACATTCTATGAAATATTATCGTGACCTATGGCTGCACACTTGGGCACAGTGCAGAATAAAAAAGACATTCCTTGTACTGGGGTGGCACAGTCTGCCTTCTGTAATCCTACGGTCACTAACACTGGACACAAAAAGGTAAGACCAGCGATACGAGTACAACTGAAGCGGTGTTGCTGCAGCTTCTGGCAGAATGAGCTTTTAGAACCAAAGAGAAGCTGCTTGTCTTCTCACCACAGTGACACGAAGCACAAGCATGAATCTCAGAATGGAGAAGACAACAGCAAAATGAAGAGGGAAAAGCTGGAACAGGTGCCGCAGGTCAGAGGCACGGGAGGTCACTACATGAAAGAACACGAGAAAGAAACATGAGTTAAACCAACTGTGGCACGGTACAGTGACATGCAAAGGCACGGAACCTAGCTCTGAAAAAGAAGAACCAAGGAAAGGATGGGGAAAAGGCAGGGATGTGCGACACGACTGGGACAAGCTTTTGAGCGTGCCGCTGCATAGCGCCGGCAGCCTGGCATTACAGCAGATGAACCCATGCGCCTGCCCGCTTCGTCCTCAGAAATGGTTGTGTGGATTTTCGTCAGCTTCAGCACAAGAAACCACGCACATGCATGCCCACACACATTTCCTTTCTGAACTCAAAAGAAGCATGAGCGATGTCATCCCTCAAGTGTCCCATTTCAAACGTTCTAAACCACTTAAATTAGGCTCCAAAATGAAAAAGTATTCTCAAGAATAGTGTCGGTAGATTAAAGGTAGCGTGGAGTGCATTCGTAGAGAATAAATAATTGAATAATTGCTAAGCTGGATGTGCATCCAAAGAAGCCAGCATTTATTACAATATTCTTTTTTTTTTTTTTTTTTTTTTTTTTCTTTTGCTTACACAAACTTTATAATAGCTGTTTTCTCTGAGTGTCCTGCAGAAAGCGGGAGCAGCCTCTGGGCCACTCTTAAATTTACTTTGGCTTTTGCAACAGCCATTGGGAGTTACTGGAAGCCTGTGCCCTCCAGCTGAGCCCTTGGCCCCGTCGGCTCCCACTGCCTCCAGCCACCTGCTGGGTGCCCAACCCCAGCTGGGGCCAGCGCCTCCCCCTCAGATCGAACCGGCCTAGCGAGGGATGGGACCGTTGTTATAGAATAAAATTTGTGTTACACGAATCAGGTGGCTAAAAGCATTTTGGCAGAATTGGAGATAGTGCCACAAGGAGGCATTTCCTCTGAAGGGGCAGTACTTTCCTCAGAGGCTGAATTGCGGGTAGTGGGATCGGGGCACCCAGAGCCACCCGCTGTGTGTGCCAGGGCACGGCAGTCTGCAGGCACGTGGCTGAGCGAACTGGGGTTGTTTGGTCTGGAGGAGGCCCAGGGGAGACCTCATTGCTCCCTGCAACTACCTGAAAGGAAGGTGTGAGGAGCTGGGGGTCAGCCCCTTCTCACGGGTAACTAGCGATAGGACCAGAGGGAATGGCCTCAAGTTGCACCAGTGGAGGTTCAGGTTGCAAATGAGGAGACATTTCTTCTCAGAAAGAGCAGTCAGGCACTGGGACGGGTTGCCCAGGGAGGTGGTGGCGTCACTGTCCCCAGGGGCATTCAAGGAAAGGTTGGACGTGGTGCTCAGGGACATGGTTTAGTGGGTGACACTGGTGGTAGGGGGATGGCTGGGCTAGATGATCTTGGAGCTCTTTTACGATCTTATGATTCTGTCCTTTCACCTCTGCTACTTATCCCCCCGCTCGCACCCCACACGCCGGCTGCCCACGCGTGCCGCTCTCCGCCGTGTCCCGGGAGCAGCGTGCCCGAGCCCGCCCCGCGCCGCTCCCCTTCCTCCGGGCGGCTCCGCGGCGCCGGGATTTCCCTGCAGCCCGCCGGCAGCGCCGCCTCCCCGCGGCCGCCGCTCGCCGCCCGCGGCCCCGCGCCGC